>NW_026719517.1:0-17514 GCF_029784015.1 Lycium ferocissimum
CCCCCCCCCCCCCCGAGCCCCTTTTTCAAACCACCGCGCCCCTCCCCGTGGGGGCCGGGACGTTATATTTACCGCGCCCCTTGCTAGGGGGGCCCGGGGGGCATGTTATATGATATGATGATATGGGAGAGGTGGCGCGTGATGGCATATGATGATTCCTTTACCGCGTCCCTCACTCGAGGGCCGGGCACGCACGCACATGCATATGTTATGATTTTGATTTACCACGTCCCCACGTAGGGCCGGCACGTTACATGAACATTTTATATATGTGTGTTATGATTTTACTCACCGCGTCCCTCCTCGTAGGGCCGGGCACGTTATATGTTCATATGATGATTTTATGACATTGATATGCATAATACATGTTTGCAAAGGCAAATTTTGGGGATTTTCTCAGACTCCCTTACTTCGCATGATCCCGCTACTACGTGTCATGCTTTACATACTCAAGACATATTCCGCATCGACCCCTTTCTTCGGGGCCGCGTTCATGCCAAGCAAGCAGTACACCGCATGAGTCAAGACTTTAGTAGGAGACATTCTTGCCGGATCGGCGAGCTCCGAAGCCCGAGCGCTACCGAGTCGAGTATTGTGTTATGACAGCTTTGTATATGTTAGAGACTTTGCGGTACAATGTTGTGGGTATAAGACGTCGCCATATGTAAGCGGCTATGTCGGCCCGACGATTTGTTACGCATTGTATTATAAGTCCTATATTGTTTTATATGTTCCGTATTTTCATTGATTCGAGAAAGGAAAAAAATGTACACTATTCTCCGCAAAATTTTCATTATGTATTTCGTGTCATAATCCGAGGGCCAAAGGGGTGATTATAAGAACTATGTGAGTGAGGCCGGCTCGCCTTCGCCCTAAATAATGGTCGGGTGCCCATCACGTCCTAACGGAAATTAGGTGTGACAAGTGCGTACGAGTGTCCAATCGCGACACAAGTCACGGCCTTTGGCCGGGTCGTGACATTGGCAAAATTCATTTACATTCAATTCAACCACATACTTTCAAGCTAACATCCACGCTCACAAGTTCAATTACTAATCTAAAACCATTCGAATAACATTCAAGAACACTTTATGCCATTCACACAATGCTTCAAACAATCTAATTAAAACACCACTCTACCCGAAATCTCTCATTTCCACTAGGAACAACAACAACACATTTCCATCTTCCACATTCATCAACTATACCAATAATCCACACGTAAATAACATTATCTTCATAAATACAAGAAACTCTATTAAAGTCGCATTATCTTCCAAATCAGCCCACACAATTTATAACTCCAACTTGGATCATTGAACCTTCATTTTACATCATAGACTCCATAACACAACAACCAATACATGCCAAATAGAATTAGTTTTTATTCTATACCACACTACATATACACGGCCACACAACACAACACAACACCATAATTTCATGAACTTCATTCCTTTCTACATATCACAACATGCATAAACACCTATAAAACATGTAAGGAAGATTGAACCTCACCTTTCCCTCCATTTTCTACTCTCGGCTGGGCTTTAGACAAGGCAACAACGGGTGATTTTCTTGCTCCAACAACCCCTCCATGTTGTAGAGGGCCTTCCAATTGGTAGGAATGCATGAAGAAATAATTTTTCTTGATCAAATTTGAGGGACAATTTCGGCCAGCCCTCCATGGCCGTTTGCTCCTTCTCTTTTCTTTTCTCCATTCTTCTTGAATTTTCTATGGTTAAAATGATGAATTGTTTTGTTTTTTCATGACTTGCACACATATATATATATATATATATATATATATATATATATATATATATACACCATTGGAAGCACATGGGCATGCACATGACCGGCCTCTTTTTCTTCTTTTCTTCTTTTTTTTTTTCTCCAATTTTCAAGAAATTTCTCAAGTGTGGAAAGATGATGAATATTAGTCTTGCATAGTCATCTTTGTCCATATACATATACTAAGCTTCCACAAATATATAATGTACACATGTGCCATTTCATGGCATGAAAATGTTGGCCAACCAAGTGTGGGGCCTACTCCAACATGGACGGCCACCTTAGCCCTTTTGGCCATTTCATGAAAAAAAATTTCCAACTTTTAGCCCCTAATTTTTCCTTATTCCAAATTTACCCTTAACACTCCATACCAATAAAAGACGAACATGCAACTCATGCATTCTTAACAAACCGAAAAATATAACCTTGTCCTTAACTTTTCGCAATTAACTCGGAATATCCAAATGTACAAAATGCGAGATATAACATCCTTCCCCCCTTTAGAACATTCGTCCTCGAATGTTCAACTAGTCTCGTAAGGTCTTCTAAGGATCTTGGGGGGTTTCCTTTATCACCACGGCATGCAACCTCATCTATCGATTACGTTCGTTCCTCATTCTTACTTAATCCCTTTGTTGCCTGCAATGCACTTCTTCCACTTCTCAACCCTCGAGTATTTGACCGGAATTTAGCTAGTATCTCCCTCTTATTCAAATCTTTATCTCCATAACTGTAGCCTTGACTTATCATGCCATAGCTAACTGTCGCCCTACGGTACCCCTTTTTTCTTGTTCCCTTGCTCATATCTCCGATTTCCCCATATTAACGTGCTCCTTTCGTCAGTCCTTATTCCTTGTTAGCTTTCCGATGCCGACTTTGTATCATCATAGTTGGGTATAGCTTTACGTTGATCTTTGTTATATCCCGTATTTCATACATTCGGATAATTCGAGAAAGTCGTGGTAAGTTAAGGACAAGATCATTTTCAAGAATTATTTTAACGTACAAGTTGGTTATAAATATTATTTACGAACATTGGTAGTATGAGAATATTGAGGAAGGCTAGGGGTAAAATGAGAAGTTTACAAAAATTGTTTTGAAATTTCTAGACCAAGCCAAGGCTTGGCCATGTGTGTGTGCATGTGCATGTATATATGGGTCCCACTCTTATATGGATGAAGCTTATGGAGCAAGCTAAGTGGTCATCTTTGTTAATTAAAAGAAAAGTTCAAGAAAAAGAAAGAAAATTCTAGAGAAAAAAATGAAGGAAGGAGGCATGTGCCCCTCACATGCTTGGAGGAGTTATATATATATGACATATTAGTCATATTCTCCAAAAAAAAAAAACTCTAGAAATTTGGAGAAAGAAAAACAAAAGAAGAAGAGCAACAAGAAGGCCTAGGTTCGGCCAAGGGAGGAGAAAAAGAAGACCAAGAAATCTTGTCCCAAAATTCTTTTCTTCATGTATTCCTACTAAATTGAAGGCCCTCTTCAACATGGCACAATTGTTGGAACAAGAAAATTACTCTTTGTGGCACTTTCAAGAATTCAAGTAAGTGGGGAAGTTGAAGGAAAAGGTAAGAATTCATCTCCCTTTTTATGTTATGAAGGCTTGTTTATGTTATGGAATGTAGAAAGGAGTAGAACTCATGAAAATATGGAAGTTTGCATGGTGGATGTGTGTGTATATATGTGGCCGTGTGCCTATGTTGTTATATAGGCAAGATAAATTTATTCTTATGTAATATTCTAGTTGTGGTTATTGTGAATTCTACATGGATAATGAAAGTGGATGAAAGTCATGAAGTTGTAGGTGTTGGAGTTTTAGCCGTGTGGTGTGTGTGTTGTGTAGGAAAAATGAATAAGCTTCTATGTAGTATCTTGATTGTTGTTGATATGTACTCTACGACGAAAATGAGAATTTGGTGGTTTAAGTTGATGTTAGAATGGTTACGGGCTGATTTGGGAGTTGGGGAGTTTTCGGGTAAGGTATGGTATGTTGATGGAAATGATGGGCATGTTGTGTAAGTTGTTTAAAATGTTCTCGAATTGTGTTTGAATGATCTTGAATTAGTAAGTGAATATGTAAACGTTGATATTGGTTTGGAAATGTGAAGTTGGGGTAGAAGTTGTTTGGAAAATTCTCGAATTGATTGTTGATGTTGTTGGCATAATTGTTGGTATTGTTGTTGATATTGTGGCCGAGTTCCATTCTCGGGTTTGTTGTTGAACTTTTGGCTGAGTTGACTTCTCGGGGATGGCGAATTTACAGGGGAAATCTTTCGAAATTTCGTAGACAAATGTTAATTCAAGATTTGAATTCTTAAAGATTCTAATGAATGTTTGGTAAATATGACCATTTGTAAATTTTGGGCGAAACGGGAAGTGAGTTTGGACGAGCATAAGGCGCAACTAAGGTATGCAAAGTCCTCCCTTTCCTTCTCCTGGCATGTCTTAGTTATTTTAGGTTGGAGTCTGAGCCTCGGGAAAGATTACATTCGTAGAAACTCGAGTTCGATTTTGGGTACTATTCATTCAACATAATTGAACTAGAATCCTTATGTTTTGTTGGCAAAGTGTTCGAACATCTAGAACTTTCACAAACGTAACCGAATCGTTACGAAACTTTCATTGATGACTCCATAGAGTTTAATATTTGTAATTTATGTACGCCACTTCGACTTGACCCGAGGTGGGCCCGCTATTTTCGAAAGCTCGCTCCTATTATGTTATTAATTTGTTTTGAGCAATAAGTAAAGGAAACTCTTGGTCATCTTCCCGCCTACTAAACGATAGTTGTTTAATTATCCCATTGAGTTCTATGACATATTTAGACATATCCCAACGGTCTCAAAAAGTTTCGCTTCGACATAATTTGCCGGAACATCCAGAAGGTATGTACTACAACTGTCGTCTTATTCCTCTTCTAAATGACTTACCGCTCAGACTAAGCTATGAAATGTACCTTGGAGTAATTCGATCCTTAGTTTCGAGTTTGATATGATTCGTAGGCCTCTCTCGATATGAATGGTCCCAAGCACAAATATTCGACATAAATACTCCGATACGAGTAGCCGATACGAACATTTGATACAAGCATTCGATATGGATATTTGACATACGTATTTTGATACAAGTAATTCGATATGAATATTTTGAGATAGGTATTCTGATATGAGCGTTCTGATGTGAATGTTCTGATGTGATATGCGGTTCGAAATAAGAAATCTGTTATGAGTAATCTAATGTAAATATTTGGCCAAAGTACTTTTACTATAAGTATCATGATATTAGTATTTTGATATAAGTATTCCGTCATAAGTATTTTGATATAAGTATTTTGATACAACTATACTGGCATAAAAATTTTGATATAAGCATTCGGCTTTAAATAAATATGAATGCTCGATAGTATGATGTGTTCGGTTCCACCGTGGTATATGTCCGTCCCCGGCTACCGTGTATATGGAGTATGATATCTCTATCTTGTGGTATATGTCCGATCTCCCAGAATCTTGTGCCGGCTTCCGAATCTTTGTGGTATATGTCCGTCTCGTTACCATGAGCGTTCGGGGTACTGTGGTATATGTCCGTCCCCAGTTACCGGGTATATGGATTATGATGCGGTTGGCTCCCGGATTCTCGTGGTATATGTCCGGTCCCCGGGGTACCGCGTCTATGTTATGATGTGTTCGGTTTCCCGGCGTGGTATCTGTCCCCGGGTACCGTGTATGTATATGATACATCTAGGTTTCCCGTGTGGTATATGTCCCCCGGGTGCCGTGTGTGTGTTATGATGTGTTGTGTTATGGTGACCATATTTATATGCATGCTTTGGATTTGCACTATTTATGATCGAAAAGTAAGCGTTTTGATATTACGGATAAGGTACGTATTTTACGTACTTCGACTCGACCACGATTACGTATATCAATCTTCCGCGCCTACGATTACGATAAGGCTACGTCCGATATACTTACGTACATACGATTCGATTATGATTTGTTAGTCGTTCCGTACATCTAGATTGGCTTATGATTACATTACGGTATTTCGCTTACATACTCGGTACATATTCCGCATCGACCCCCCGTTCTTTCGGGGTGCGTTTCATCGCGCGGTACTCCCAGACGATTAGCGACCATTACGACAAGCAGACGTTCCGGCCGAGTTGGCGACTCCGTTTGCTGCTCCCGGGTCTTTGTAGGAGTCGCAGGTTGCATGATATGCTCTTTGGATGGATGTTAGAGACTTTGGACAGCGTCGTGGGTATTGGTTGTCGATACGTATGCCCTGTGATATGTCGGTCAGTGTTATGTAAAGAAATTTTGTATAATTTATAACTTGTTCGATTTAAAGGCTACGAGAAAAGAGATTGCTGAAAACCTTGCTATGTATTTTATCTTATTTGATTTAAAAAGTTTGGCATGATTTTGTATGCGGTAAGAGTCTGAGGGTTCGCTCGGCCCTAAGTAAGGGTCGGGTGCCCATCACACCCTAATAAGGTTAGGGTGTGACAGATGCTTCCTGTTATAGCCCGTATTTCGTGTGCTTGGATATTGCGAGACAATGGCGAGAAGTTAAGGACAAGACCATGTTCTAAAATAATCTCAATGTACAAGTTGGTGGAGAATATTAATTATGGACATTATTAGTATGGAAATATGGAGAAAGGTTGAGGTCGAAAAAGGAAATTTGCAAAGTGGCACCATAGTAATATTATGGAAGGCTAGGGGTAAAATGGTAATTTTACAAAGTTCAAGAAAATTCTTGAAAACTTATGTTGGCCGTGTGGCATGGGTGGAATGTGCTCACATTTGAATTAAATGGGGGGCTAATTGTAAATTATAAAAATTTCATGGACAAAGCTTGTATAAGAAGACATTAGTCTTCTTTGATTAATTAAGAGAAATTTCAAGAAAATGAAAAAAAAATCTAGAGAACAAAGGGGTGGAGGAGAGAGCATGTGCCCCTCACATGCTTGTATAATTATATATATACAAGAGTTCATCATTTTAATTCAAGAGTGGAGAGAAAGAAAGAAAGAAAGAAAGAAAAAAAGGAAAGAAAGAAAGAAGAGAGAAGGGAGGTTCGGCCATGGCTAAGGGAAAATTGGCCATGGAAAATTGATTGAGAAAAATTATTTCCTACTAGTTTTCCTACCTAATGGAGGGTCCTCTACAACATGGAATGGTTGTTAGAGCAAGAAAATCATTCATTCTTGCAAGTGGAAATTCTAGCCAAGGTGAAGAAGCAAGTGGAAGAAGGTAAGAACTAATCTTTCTTTATGTATTATGGATGGTTGTGCATGTTGTAGTATGTGGGAATGAATGGAATTCATGAAATATGTAGGTGTTTTGTGTTGGCCGAATGCATGGGTTATGGTGTAGGAAAGATGAAATGATTTCTATTTAGTAGTTTGATTGTTGTGTTGTGAATTCCATAATGTAAAATGGGTGAAAAATCATGAAAATATGGAAGTTGTGGAAGTGGCCGTGAATGCTTGGTGTTGGCCGTGTGCGTGTGTGTTGTTGCATGTAAGGATGATAAACTAATTTTATGAAGCATGTTGGTTGTTGTAATGTATAGAAACGGATGAAAATTTATGAAAATATACGTGTTGTTGTTGTGGCCGAATGGTATAGGATATGGTAAGTTGATGTAATTTAATATTCTAGTTATTGTTGTTATGTGTTATGGATGAACAACGAAGGTCGTTGTCGAAGTTAACGTATATGAAGGATAATGAAATATATGATTGTTGTTAAAGTGTTATTGAAATATATGACAAAGGTTGCTAGTGATAAAGTGTGTCTTGAATGGATTGTGGGTATGGTTGGTTGATATTTTGGCCGAGTTTCATTCTCGGGTTGTTGTTGTTGATTGAAATTGGCCAAGTTGAACTTGGTGGGATGGAGTAATTATAAGGGAAGTCTTTGCCGAAATTTCGGTAGACAAATGATTACTTTGAATTTCAACTTCTAGATGCTCAAATTGACATTTGGTAAATGTGACCAAATCGTAGATTTTAGCGGATTCGCCAATTGGATTTGGAGTAGCAGAAGGAGCGGAAAGAGGTATGTAAGACTTCACTTTCCTTCTTTGGCATGTCTTAGACGTAATAGGCTTGAACACGTGCCTCGGGGATCACTCTAATTCTAGAAATCCGAGTTTGAAATTAATTACTATTCATTCAGTAGAATTGAAGTAAGTGTTCATGAATAGTTGAAAGAAATGTCTAAACACCTAAAACTTGCATGAATAACACCCGACCACCCTAAAACTCTCATAAGTAATGTCTCGAAACGCATTATACGTAAAGCGTGTACACCACCTCATTTGATCCGAGGCGGGCCCACTATTCCCGAATTCCCTCCTGTTGTTCCATTAGGCTTATTTCCGTACTATAGTCAATGAAAGTTCTTGGTTATCATCCCGACTGCCCAACAATAGCTGTTTTAACTAAACCCTTGACCCCAATGCATGATTTTCCTTCCTAAAAGTTTACAAGTGATTTCCAAAATATTCATTTTTCTCCAAAAACCAAGTTTTACAATGTTGAAAGTCTTAATGACTAAAATGACGACCATGGTTCTATGATGATACGATGATAATGATGATGCCAGGTATGAGAAGAAGTCTATGATGAGAATGTCAAGGATACGACGTTACGAAGCGTTAAGCTATGGTCGTGTAATGACTATTTCAAAGATTCTAAAGTATGCGAAATGATGCTTTATGATTCTATTAGATGTTTTTTCCATGAAGTTACTCTCCATTAATGGTCTCACCTTATTATTAGTTCTTTCAAGGTGAGATAAAGCGCCCGTGGTTATTCCATAATAAAATCGGAGGTTACCGACCTTATGTCACTCCGATAGCGTTATAGCTTTTCCTTGGGCTCCCTTGCATGCTATGATATATGTATGTATGTATATATATATTTATATGGGGAAGATGGGGAGCAGGGCAGAGCGCTATAGACGCTGGGTTACACACGGTACATGTATCCGTACCTATCATGATATCATCCCGGACGCGGGATGCCCGGACGCGGGATATACATACATTATGGTTAAATGGATCGGCTGTCGATGCCTCGGCAATATACCATGTTATATTTTCTATATATATGAAAAGAAATGTTTTTCAAAGGCAGCTTAGCATGCATGGCATCCGCCCCCAGGGGCACTCAGATACACAGGTTACTCCGCTATCCGATGAAATGTTCTATGTTTCCATGCAGTTATTGTTTACATGTACAGGTTATTCCTTTATCTCACGATATGATATCCCGTTATTGTTCATGCTTATATCTCTTACTATGTTACTATTCATGCCTTACATACTCGCATTGCTCGTATTTGGGGCTGCGTTTCATGCCGCGCAGGTACACCCAGATGATTTGAAGCCATTATAGAAGATGTCCCAGCGAAGTTGGCGAGCTCCGTTTGCCCTGGAGTGTAGCCGAGTCAGAGCTTGTACGCTAGGATTTCTGATTGCAGTTAGAGACTTTGCAGACAGAGTCGTGGGTATCGGAAGTCAGTCTGTCAGCGGCCTATCGGCCGATATGTCAATTTGTATCATGATATAAGTTCTACGTAGTTACAGATTTTATTAAATTTGAAAGTGGTATTACGTGTTACGTGATTATTTGGGTTAGAGGTTCAAAAAAAAAAAAAATTAGGTATGCAATAAGGGTCAGAGGGTTCGCTCGGCCCTAGGAAGGGTCGGGTGCCCATCACACCCTGATCAAGATTATGGGTGTGACACTTCCCGTGATTCCATAGCATATATTCTCACGTTTGGATTACTTAGTGGTCCATAAACCTTCTTCTAACATCCGGTGGATTCTTTTATTTCCATTTTTGAGAGCAACATTTTTCTTTCTTTCCTCCAAAATTTTTCGAACTACTAATCGCTGTTCTTTTTACTTCAACTGCCACCGTCATTCCAAGGGTCCTTTTGGGTTCATCATCTTTGCTAGCACCCTTTTGTGCCTTTAGCTCGAAGATCTCTCTCGCGCTTCACTCTCCTGTCCCACATTACGTTGCAATCTCTATAAGGATATGCGAAGGGGTTCAGATTAGCCCAAGAGATACCTCGTTGTCGCCACTTTACTAATCCTTATATTCTACCTTGTCCTCCCTTCTCTTGTCTTACCTCCGATATCAAGACAGATACTTAGTTTTTCCACAGCCATGCCTCGTCCGTCCTCAGCACTAATTCTATTTTAGTAATTGGCTTAAACCACCGTTACATCTTTCCGTAGTGTTCCCAAAATTTCACAACCGCATTGTCTTTGCTAAGCCTTCGCTCTTCTTATCAAACACTTACTTAGTCTTATTCTTAGCATACCAATACTTACCGGTGGCATCACCGTCCTTGTACAACTTACGTAAGGTACGTTCAATCTTAGACGTGGTCCTTTCGTCCTCTAGCTCGTCCTGCTCTACCTATCTTACTCACACCAAAACCCGCTCGTCCTATTTTGTCGTATCTCGTTCCCTTCCTTTAATCACCCTTGACTTTCTCACCTCCTACCATAAAGGTTTTCTATTCCCTCTTCCTTATCACTTACAAGTTGCAATAGCATTAGCGAACACCTCTATAGTCAACATCTTGGCCCTTAATCCAATATTGGATCGTTATCCTTCATACTATCGCTTTGGTTATTCAATACCGTCCTCTTGTCATACTCTTTTTCTCCATACCCGTCCATTTTCTAGCATCATGTCATTCAAAGTCTCTGCAAAACTTCTCGCTCTACCTTAAATATTCTCCTGACTTTTATCTACTTATTGCTGGTTTTCCGGTCTTACTAGCTTATTTCAGTAATGGGTCTCATTTGTGGCTCAGGTATCCATACCACACACATTACCGGGTCAATTGTTTCTATCTCGTCCTTGCATTTCTCTCACCCGCTTCCCCCCTTTAGGGGTGTACTCATACCATTATCCGTTTCATACTTTGCCCCCCCGTCCTTATTTTCAATCTTAATTAGGGTGTGCTTTTTTCAACGATAAGTATCCAAAGTTCTCTCGGAATATTATCTTTATCTTGCCCTATCTCGGGTGCTTCCTTTAGTATCCCCTTCATTATTTCTCCCAATTGTGCCTATCTCTTTATTCTACGCACGAGGAAATCTTATGCTACCTCTGTGTCCTTCAGAACACTCTACTCCCACCTAATCCTTCTCTCATTTTCCAAACGTATTCCGTTCACCCACGTTTATCTGTATCATATCAGTCATCTTCTAGCACTCATTCTACCTTATTTCTCATCTTCCTATAACTTAGCCTTTCGCCGTTCCATCACTTATAGTACCCGTGTCCTCAGTTATACGCGTTACAACCTATTACTACACTGTTGTCTCGCTTCCTTCTTATTTCCTCTTTCCGTTAATTATTTCTCTTCACCGACCTAATCTGCCCCGTCCTATGCGGCCTCTTAAGGTTTTCGCCGCTCCGCAGATTCTAATTTTCCTTAGATTAATCTAGCTGCTCATTTGCTTCTTATGTCTGAATTTATAAGACTTTCGAAAAACTTCCCGGGGGGGGTCACCCATCCTGAAATTTCTCTCGCTCCAGCACGCTTAACCTTGAAACTTTAATAAAATCGGGTGCCTTAATGCTGGTACGATCGCGTCCACCTCACCGCACGACCTTTTTTTCATAATATTGAGTAAGTCGGAATCTTAACATATTCCCAAAACGCCCTCACAACACATCCCGGCAGCTGTCTTATTAATACATTCCTATTCGTCATAATTCTTTTTTCTTCATACCCCTGTCTTACTCGTATCATTACTTTCCGTGACTATAATCTCATCATATTTTTCTCCTACCTATCGATTCAGTCGGTGCCCTAATATATCACTCTATCCGAACCTACCAATCCTTTCTAATCATCTCTTAATAGCACCAGTCCGTTCCAAATTCCTCATACCGTATCTTCATCGACCTCCTAGTTACTATTATCACCAATTCCACAGTTAACTTATTCCTAAAGGGCAGCCATACCTACTATATCCCATCGTTACTATTGGCACGACCCTTTTCAAAACACATTCCAAACTTATACCTCATTCTCGTATCATTTCTAGAAAAAATTTTGACGGAGTTTCTACGTATTTCCTTACTACCCCAAAACACGCACGCAGAAATATGATGCCTCGCATGTGGCCATCATCATATACATATATCATATCATATCGTATCATATCATACCCACGTGGCTCTCAATATTCATAAAAGTCCGAAAATAATGGACTTACCTCATAAGCTCAACATGACCACGTGTTACCCTTTTACTTACTTTCCCTTTCGATTTTCAACTTCGCATTTCAATCGTATGCCAATACGTTACTCGGTATATATCTTTCGTACCTTTGCTTACTGCGTGTCTTTGTAACTTCCAATACCGTTAGTCGCTTCTTCGTCAACGCCATTCTCTGCTAAAATCAAAAGTTAGTATAAGAAATCTCATTTCCTATGACTTGGCTCTATGGCACGATCTAAGAGTGAAAGAAAAGTAACCATCCTAGATGCCCGTAGCCTTTCAATGTTTATAAATGTGGCCGGCTTCACACCATAAACGAGGACTCTGGGACACGACTTTGCGTACAACCCTAGGACGAACAAGGCTCCGATACCAATTTGTCACACCCTTAATCCGATAGGGTGTGATGGGCACCGACCCTTACCTAGGGCAAGCGAACCCGCTCGACTCTTGTGACATTCATAATCATATCGGCCCTCAAATCATGACACAAATACATAATGAAAGTTTTCGAAGAACAATATGCTTTTTACCTTTCTCGAATCAAATAAAATCTATAACATATAAAACTTATAATACAATGCGTAATAATACATCGGCTTACATACTCGCTTATATAACCGATATCTTATACCCACGACACCGTTCGCAAAGTCTCTAACACGGAACATGAAACCATAACATAATACGCCGACTCGGCCGCACCGTGAGAAAATGGAGCTCGCCAATCCCGCCGGCACATCTTCCACTAATATCTTCGACTCACCGGGTGTACCCGCGCGGCATGAAACGCGGCCCCCGAAGAAAGGGGGTCAATACGGAATACGTACCGAGTATGTAAAGCATGGAGTACGAAATCGGTGGTCATAATCGAAGTAGGAATTACGAGAAGAAGTACAATGGCCGAAAAATCATAATACTTGCCTTTTAAAACATTTATCATGCATATACATATATCGATAAGTAAAATCATATCATAATCATGTCATCATACCATCGTACATACATATCGTACCCGGCCCTCTAGTGAGGGACTCGGTGAGTAAAATCATATCATAATCATGTATGCGTGCATATATACATATATATACACGTACCCGGCCCCCTCTAGTGAGGGACTCGGTGAATAACGTACCCGGCCCCGCTAGCAAGGGACTCGGTATGCCATCCTGGCCGCCATCCCCATCTCATCACATCATCACATCATATATATATATATATATAGCGTACCCGGCCCTCTAGTGAGGGACTCGGTGAACAATGCAATGGAGTTGCACGAATACGTACCCGGCCCGGGACTCGGTGAAAGATGCATTGAGGCATGCACGAGCGAGTAGTGAGAAACTATATACACATAAATCATTTCCGGACTCAATGAAGTAGTACAAACGGATCGTCATTTGAAAGTCGGACAAAAGTTATATCGAAAAAGTCCTTCGGACGTTACTCGGAAACATATCATTTTATATCATAGCAAGTATATCAAAGTGTCGTCATCAGATCATAGTATATATAATCGCGTCGGGTCGGAAAAATGGTCATATTAAGTTCTTCAAAAAATAGGTTGTTAGAACCAAACATAGAAATTCACTTTAGGACTTTCTACGGGCCATATCTATGAAAGTTACGAACCTTATTCACTTTAGGACTCCCCACGAACATATCGGACGTTCGTAGATTTCGGAAACATTTAAGAATTAAACTCTTTTGAAAAACAAAACTTGTATGCAACTTTTGAAATTTAATTATACAAGACATAAAGACCATAATTCGACTACGTTAAGAGTACGAATATCAAGAGACAAATAAGAATCATAGACATGCTCGGATCACAAGAGTAGAGTTACCTCGGGCTTCGTGTCATAACTTACTTTCAACTAAGACATGCCAAAAGAAAGAAAGGTTGAGCTTTTACATACCTTAGCCGCTTCCTAAGCTAATCCGAACTTAGGTCTCGACTTCTCACGATCTACAATAATGTCATTAGGTATCAACCATTAGCCATAACACTTAAGAATCCAAATCCAAATTAACACTTTGTCTACAAAAATTTCGGCAAAAGATTTCCCCTATAATTCAACAATCCCGAGAATTCAACTCGGCCAAATCAACAACAACCAAACCAACAACCATACTAACAATATTCATAAGTGATTCAAAGCGCATTCTAACATTAATAATTCCTTTGTACACAATTCGACAACATTCATTTATATTCAATTCAACCACATACTTTCAAGCTAACATCCACGGTCACAAGTTCAATTACTAATCCAAAACCATTCAAACAACATTCAAGAACACTTTAAGCCATTCGCACAATGTTTCAAACAATCCAATTAAAACACCACTCTACCCGAAATCTCTCATTTCCACTAGGAACAACAACAACACATTTCCATCTTCCACATTCATCAACTATACCAATAATCCACACGTAAATGACATTATCTTCATAAATACAAGAAACTCTATTAAAGTCACATTATCTTCCAAATCAGCCCACACAATTTATAACTCCAACTTGGATCATTGAACCTAAATTTTGCATCATAGAATCCATAACACAACAACCAATACATGCCAAATAGAATTAGTTTTTCACTTCTATACCACACTACATATACACGGCCACACAACACAACACCATAATTTCATGAACTTTATTCCTTTCTACATATCACAACATACGTAAACACCTATAAAACATGTAAGGAAGATTGAACCTCACCTTTCCCTCCATCTTCTACTCTCGGCTGGGCTTTGGACAAGGCAACAACGGGTGATTTTCTTGCTCCAACAACCCTCCATGTTGTAAAGGACCTTCCAATTGGTAGGAATGCATGGAGAAAATATTTTTTGATCATGGTTTTTTGGAATGTTCGGCCAGCCCATGGCCGAACACTCTCCCTTCTTTCTCTCCAAGTTTTCTTGATTTTTCTAGAGTTAGAAATGGTGGCTTATGTCTTATTTTAGCACCACTTATATATATATACTTATCACATATATATATATATATATATATATATATATATATATATATATATATATATATATATATATATATATATATATATATATAGGGGCACATGGCCGGTCATGTGCCCTTTATTTTTCTCAATTTTCCTCCAATTTTCTAGAAATTTCCTTAAGTCACAAAAGATGAATATTAGTCTTGCTTAGTCATTCCATGCATGTGTATATATATAGCTCCACAAATATGTAATGTACACATGTGCCATCTCATGGCATGAAAATATTGGCCAACCATGGGTGGGGCCCCCTTTCCACTATACATGGCCACTTTGGCTTTTCATGGCTATTTCATGAAATAATTTTTTCAAATTCCAAGTTTGCCCTTACTTTTCCTTATTCCAAATTTACCCTTAACGTTCCATACCAACAAAAGATGAATTTGCAACTTATGCATTCTTAACAAAACCGGAAACAAGTATACCCTTGTCCTTACTTTCCGCCATTAACTCGGAATATCCAAATGTACAAAATGCGAGGTATAACACCTACCACTCTCGTCGATGGGACAGTACACGCATTATGGGTCCGTCGACCGGTAGCATAGCAAGATATCCGAACCCAAATCGGCGTTATCCGGAAGCCAGCTTGCCATACTGAATACATTGTGGTTAAGGTGGTTTCGTGTGGCCTGGATCAACCCTATACTGGGAACCTGAAGCTCTGACCCGGTCCGGAGAGAATAGGTCTATCAAATCTCTAGCTTGAAAATTGTAGAGGTATACTAGTCGCTGAATGGCTTGAGTGCCTAGAATTCTGTTGCCTCTTCCCTTCTCTAAACTCACTAGGTAGACCCGAGGATCTAGCCCGCTTACTAACCCCTATCATGCTCACGCTCACTCCTTTATTGTTGTTGTCGTTCTTCCAAATTCTGTGCATGGGTCTCGAATGCGAGAAATATCCAAAACTTCCTGAAGTGAGGTTGTCAAGCACTTATCCATCAAATATGGCCCTAAACCGTTCACAAATCGATGAACACGGTCTCTCATATCAGCTACCATGGCCGGAGCATACCTGGCCAAAAAATTAAAAAAGAGGCTATACTCTAGATCACTCCTACTTCCCTGTCTAAGATTCAAGAACCTGCGCTCGGCACGTACATCTGTCCGGCGGTAAATACAAGAGAGGAAAGCATATACAAATTATTGCTATACCGTGGAGGCGTTGACTCCTCTAGAAGATATCCAAACAGTATACCAATGAACCGCAACATCCCGTAATCTATAGGAAGCCAACTCTACCGACTCAACATCTGAAGCATGTATTACTCGTAATGTTCTCAACATTCCATCTGTAAAGCTCTGCGGTTACTCGTCCGATTTTGACCCAAAAAACTCTGGAGGGTTCAAACTAATAAAATCATGGTCTCTAGCACTGACAGCTCTATCACCATGACCCATACCTTGCCACTGGGCATGAGCAGTGATTAACTGAGTCAGGCGGATGGCCCCTTCACCTCTTGGCCGAGGTATTCAAAAGCGGAGGAACTGGGGTAGCGCCGGAGCCGAGAGCCGAGGATCCTTCATGCTCTTCTAAGGCAAGTGGTGAGTGAGAGGACCGAGATGTAGCCTATTTATGGGACTCACTGTCACGACCCAACTAGTGGGCCATGACGGCACTGGAGCTGGCTACCGAGCACCACTCATCATGCCATATATCAGACTTAACCTGGATATATACATCATTTTCAATATAGAACTTGTCATAAACTAGTTTCTGAATCTTCCAAAATATGTGTATGTGCAGAAAGCCCTTAAGGCTACAAAATGATGTACGCCATATATACTAAAGAAGTCTCATAACATCTACAACCCACACATAAATATCTACGAGCCTCTAACCTAAGCATCAAGTCATAAGAGAAAGACAGACCACAACAACACATTTCTTTCTTCAAAATTCACAAACTACACCAACAAACCACACTTTAACAACATTATTATCATAAATACAAGAAATTACATCTAATTCGCATTAGCTTTCAAAACAGCCCCTTCAACATGATTGTAATTTCACTTTGAACCATTTAAACTTTCATTTGCATCATAGAATCCACAACACAACGTCCCAAACATACTAAATAAAATTAGTTCTTCATTCTTAACCAACACCACATATACACGGCCAAATCCACAACAATTACAACTTCAACCTCGAATCATTCAATACCTTCATTCTCACCACATAATCCATAACAACAACAACCAAAATACTACACAAAATTAGTTTAACATGTCTATGCCAAATCAGCCCATTTTCGGCCACACATCACGTACATAAATTTCATGACTTTCATCCATTTTCACACACTACAACAACACCCAAATATGCTAAATACAATTAATTAATCACTCCCTACACACACATACCACACCTTTCCATACTCCAAAAGTTTTTTAAATCCAT
>NW_026719518.1:0-11337 GCF_029784015.1 Lycium ferocissimum
CAACAATGCCTCACAGGGACAACATACGTATATGCATATCACATCATATCACATCCTCACAAGGCTCCCAACATTACCGACAGTACCAAAATAATGAACATACCTTGTATGCCCAGCTCGGACTGCACCTGTTACACTTTCTTGTTTACTTTCTCTTTTGACCTTCAGCTCGTATTCCAATCGTACTTCGATATCTTACCTGACATATGTCTTGCATACCTTTGCTTACCTGCGTACTTCGTAGCCTCCAATATCGTTAATCGCTTTCTTCGCGTCGATGCCGTTTCTCTGTGAAGTCAAAGGTTAGTGTCGGGAATCTCATTTCCTATAACTTGGCTCTACGACACGATCTAATATTTCAAGAAGAGTAACCATCCTAGATGCCCCATAGCCTCTTGTTTATAAGTGTGGCGCGCTTCACACCATAAACGGGACTCTACGGACACGACTTTGCGAGACAACCCCTAGGACGAACCGCTGCGATGCCAATTTGTCACGCCCTTAATCCGATAGGGTGTGATGGGCACCCGACCACTTACCTAGGGCCGAGCGAACCGATGACTCACACGGTACTCCTGATCGGTGGGCCCTCAAACCATAACATAAATAAGTAATGAAACTTTTTCGGAATACAACATGCCTTCCATCATTTTCAAATCAAATAAAATCTAAAATCATATGAAACTTATAACACAATGCGTAAAAATACATCGGCTTACATAGCCGCTTACATAACCGACATCTTATACCCACGACAACGTACGCAAAGTCTCTAACACGGAACATGAAACCATAACATAATAATCGACTCGGCGGCACTCGGAGAAAATGGAGCTCGCCAATCCTGCTTTGGAACGTCTTACTAATATCTTCGGCTCACACAGGTGTACCACACGGCATGAAACGCGGCCCAGAAGAAAAGGGGTCGATCTTGTCACGACCCAACCGTGAGGCCGCAGCGGTGTCCTAACTGGACACCCATACGTACTTACCTAACAGATCTGGCATACCAAATGGCTAATTCTGTTTAAATATACATAAATTCATACAGATATAAAATGCATCGCACGAACATACATATACATATATACATACTTAAACCCATGTACGAGAAAATTTGTTAGGGCTATCATAATGTGAGTACTCGGATCGCGGACTCGTACTCACTTACCGGAAGCCGTGACAACCCACAACCCACAAATATGTCTACGGGCCTCTAACATACGAACGAGAATCAAAAGACGGGACGGGGCCCCGCCGTACCCAAATAACCATATGTCTGAAAACGACAAACAACAAAAGGTATATACCAAAAATATCGACTCACGGATCAAGGAGCTCTCCGGACGACAAACCGATGTCCTAAGCGGCGGCGTATCACGCGGCGTGTACGCCACTGCGGGCGTGGCGCGCCCCCGAAAGAACGGGGGTCAGTACGAAGGTGTACCGAGTATGTAAAGCGGAAATATAACATACATAATCATAATAATCAGAGTCAGATATATAAAATCATAACGGACAGAATCGTAATATGTCAGATCTAAGGAGTGTAGCTGACGAAGTTTCAATACGGACCAGAGGTACAAAATGTGGTTGACGGAAGCACAATGCAAATCAGAGGCACAGAGTGTGATCACAAATCATAAACAGAGTCCGAAGTACGGAGGGTGACGGACGGACTCTCGGACCGGATCGGAACTCGGAAGTATGACGGACGGAATCGAGTACGAAACGGACGTGCGAAATGTGACGAGACGGATCTTTATCCAAATCGGAATCTCAATCATGTGCATGCGAGTCATAAGCATATTCGGACATACATATCGTATATCGGATCCGGCCCTTTAGTAAGGGACGCGGTACGAACCGGCCACCGTAGTACGGGACGCGGTGGACGAACGAGATCGGATCAAATGCCATCACCGCCATCCCCGTAATATCACATAATCAAATCATAATCGGATGTAACAGATCCGGCCCGCGCGTCAGGGACGCGGTGAACAATGCGGTGAAGTGCACGAATCACGAGACACGGCCGGGCGCGCGATGAAGGAAGCATTGAGGCGTCCACGAACAGATTAATGAGAAATCATATGCATACAGACCAATATTTAGACTCAACGAAACTGAAATAGTCCAGACGGTAGATCAAACCAGAGTAGTCAGATTACATCAGAACAGAGTGTCCAGAACCGTTCCAGATGTCAGAATAATGTCAAGATTCAGGAAGATAGTCATAATACTTATTAGTTAGCCGACGGAAACATAATTAAGAATTTCCTATAAAGAATGAACAGAAATGAATCAATTTGAGCCATACCGGGAGTATCAGGGTTTTGTGGGCCCATCTCGGACCCGATCACGGTAATATACAAAAATGATAGATAATAATCTTAGGGAGTCGTCCATAATCATTATAGGGTGTTCCAACTCCATTTATGGAAATTACATACATATAGTTTGTTTTGTCGACCAAAGGTAAAAGAATAATCAATCTTCTTGAACGATTTTGGGCTATTTTCAATCTCGGAGTATGAGAAGCGAGAAGTGAGATCGAGGCTCGCTTTCAAGCTGTTACACTCGGAACATGCCAAAGAATAAAGGGCAAGACTTTACATACCTTTGTTGTGCCTTACGCTCGTCAATTTCGATTCTGTTTCGTCGAAAATCTCGATTGGTCACCTTTACCGATTACTATTCATGAGAGTTAACATTTCACTCTTGGGTTTATACTTAGCTACCGAAATTTCGGCAGCACCTCCCCTATAAATGTGACACCCCGAGAATTTAACTCGGCTCCAAATAACCAACAACAAGCCAACAACAACACCACAACAATAACGATCAACACAAATTACAATATAACACAATTTGTCTACTTTCCGACATAATACAAAAATTCTCATTTCGACTTCACACTCCCAAATCAATACCAACATGCTCTCGTTCATTACTATCATGGTCATTGCAATATAAGTCGGAAGCATTTCATAGCATTTCTACAATATATACTCAAGATATACAAAATATACAAACTTTCGCCAACACCATAATTCATCCAACACTTCTAATTTTTGGCATACTTATTCATAGCATGCTTTCATCTTCTAGTTACATCAACTATAATCATAATTCATATCTTAACAACCTAGTTTCCATAATATCACAAAAATCATTAGAAGTGACATGATCTTCTACATTCCAATTCAATGCAATCTTACTTTAATTTTACCTTCAATTACATTACAAGATTCACAACAACACAACCAACATACTAAACAAAATTAACTCAACCTCATTCCTCCATAAAGCACCACACGGCCAACACCCACTTCTCCAAATTCAACCAAATTCATTCAACTTTCATTTCCAATATAAATTCCACCACAACTACAACTAAAATATAACACAAAATTCAACTCACCTTACTTATACAATATTACACACACACGGCCACATACACTTTTCACACACGTACACGCCATGCAACCACACACCATAATTCCATAATTCTCATTCCATTCCGATCATTATAACGTATAAATTCATTTCATAACACAAAAGCATAGAAATCTTACCTTTTTCCAATCTTTCTCCACTTGCCAAAGGAAACACTCCCTTGCCTTAAAAATTATACCAACTTGTAGAGCACCTTGAACTTAGTAAGAATATAGGAAGATTTCAATTTTTGAACCAAGGTTGAAGGGCTAGAAATTTTTTTCCTTTTCTTTTCTCCTTGGCCGTTTTCTCTCTTGTTCTTTCTCCTCTCAATTTTTCTTGATTTTTCCTTTGTTTTCTTGAAACTTCTAAGGCTAAGGATCATTTTTATAATTAATAGGCACATGCAAAATTAATTAAACTTGGGTTTGGGCCTTTGTAGTGGCCGGCCACCCCTTCTCTTTGGGCCTTATTTTCATATTTTTTTTTGAGCCCAATTCCTTATAATTCTTGTTTTGTACTTCCCGAAACAAATTTTCAAAATTCCAAATTTGCCCTTAGGCCTTCTCCATTGTTTCCGCATTCAAACTTCCATAACCAACATACACATACTAAGAAAAATCCAAACATGACCTTGTTCCTTACAAGTCAAGGTTAATTCAAGTTTTCCAAATGCGCAAAATTGCCGGATGTAACATCCTCCCCGCTTTAAAACATTCGTCCTCGAATGTTAAATTAACCTTATAGGTTTTACAAGCACTTCGGGGGAGGTCTTCTGCCAATTACATACTCACACTTGATCGAAGTAAGCTTGTAAGGGCCTTCATTTTCCAAGTCCTTCTATCATTTTCCGACATTGCGGTATTGGGGCTGTTCGAAATCCTAGTCTAGTGGTCCATACGATTTTAAATCGGGTATAGGGTGAACAGAATATTTGTCGGAGCTAGAAGATCAGAGGTGTGTCAGATGAAGTCGTAACCGGAATCAGAAGTACAGGAGCGTAGCAGACAGAATCGTAATCATACGTTATACCAGACAGATTCATAATCAGGGCCAGACACACAGAAGCATATCGGACAAATCCATCTTCAGAGTCAGGGGTGCTGTACTATATCGGATAGATCCATAGTTAGAATCAGACGCATAGAAGTATATCAGACAGATCTGTGATCGGAGTCAGACGTATAGGGATTTATCGGACAGATTCAAATTCAGAGTCAGACGTACGAAGATGTATCAAACAGATTTGTAATCAGAGTCGGACGCATAGAATTGTGTCAGACAGATCTGTAATTGGAGTCAGACGTATAGAGGTATATTAAACAAAAACGTAATGAGATTCAGAAGCACAGGGGTGTAGAAAACAGAGCTTCACCGAAAGTAGGGGCGCAGAAATATGGCGTACAGAATCGCGATCAGAGTCGAGCTACCTTTGCTACACTTCAGAGACTTACGGAAATTTCCTTGTCATCCTACTTACAAACATTTCCAATCGCCATTTAAATTTGCTCTGGTTTCGAATGCTTGCTCTTCATTCTTCTTCGATCTCGTCTGTCTTAATCGGTGTAACCTTTGTAGAATCTTTAATCACTCCACATACTCAAATTCCACTTAAGTTACCCCAAATTCTCACTTAGCCTCCATATCCATAATTGTGAAAAATTCTTGACGTACTTCCCAGGGGGGTCACCCATCCCAGGATTGTTCTGGTCTCAGCACGCTTAACTTCAAAACTTTTATGCATTCGATGCGTTATCGGTAATATCTGCATCAATTGCCTCGCACGATCTTTGCCACGTAATTTAGGGCGGTTCAGCGCCTTAATAAATTTTCGAAATTTTCGTAGCGGGTCCCACCCCGGTCCAAACTACACAATTACCATATTGCCCTTCCGAATTTCTCAATATCTACTTCCACTTGTACTCGTAATTATCTTCCACCCGGGGTTTCTAAATTTATACCTATGGCGGGGACATCTCAGTCGCCCTTACTGTCACCGGATAATATTTTACAGAAATCATACACACATAGGAAATTTTAAGAAACTCATATATTTATAAAATAATCAATTTCGGGTCGACACGGGGAGGGCGCCGTGAGAACTATGTCCATCGGCATCCTCGTCGTCCGCCCCCACCTATCCGGCCCCCGCTATTTCCCACATCCGAATCGGAGGAATATAAATAATCGACAATTCCGACTCGGCGGGGACCAAGACAAAGAGCGAGGAGAAATCCGTAGCACTCTCCGAGGTGGCCGGGCTAACGGGGTTCTCCCTCACGAAGCGGGGCGCATACCTGAAAATCTCCTCCTCTTGTCGTCCCGGAGGAATGCTCCGATGGGTCTGTCTCATAACTATCTTCCTCCGTGGAGGTAAGAAACTCTGGAGGAGTCATCGTCGGATCCTCCGAGAGATCTGTATCATAGCCACCCTCCGCGGAATCCTCGGTGTTATATCCCGCATTTTGTGCGTTGGAATATTTCGAGATCGAGTAAATTGAAGAAAATAAGTTCGACGAAAATTTGGGAAATCTTTGGGCGAAATTTTTAAGTCAACTATGGAGGCGCATATCTCATAGTATATGTGGAGTTTTAAGGTGTTTTAAAAGCCTAAAATGAAGTTCGTCGAGTCTAGTTTGTAATGCAACAAACCGTTCATTGATAGGACATCGGAGTAGAGAATTATAGACGTTACAAACTGAACTATCGACGCAGGAACGTAATCCCGCGGTACCGCTACGGTACCGCTACATACTGTAGCTACGGTAACCCGACGTTGGAAGTTTTTAAAAGGGATGAGAACCTTATTTTTTTCAGCAAAAACGGTTCCAAAACTTTCAGAGAAAATTCAGCAAAAAAAAAAGAGAGAGGAAAACGACCAAGAGAAGAGAAGAGAAAAGGAAAGAGAAAAAATTCCTAGCCTTCAATCTTGGTCCAAAAATTGTAATTCTCTTGTATTCTTATTAAGTTCAAGACGCTCTTCGACGTGGTATAATTATCTCGGAAGATAAACCGTTGGTTTCATCGTTTTCGCATTTGGGACAAGTAAAGAAGTTGGAGGAAAAAGGTAAGGATTCCATCTCTCTTTCATATACTATGCATGGTTTGTGTGTTGTAGAGTGTGGAGATGAATGGAATTCATGAAATTTTGGTGTATTATGTTGTAGCCGAATATATGTAGTGTAGTATAAACGTGTAGAACTAAATTCATTTAGTGTTGGTTGATGTTGTTATGGATGGTTGCATATGTTTGGCATGTAAAAATGAACGGAATTCATGGAATTATGTAGCTTGGAACTTGGGCCGTGTAGGGGCTGATTTTAGAAAAATATAATGAACTTATTTTATATAGTATTTTGGTTGTTGATTGTTGTAGATTATGTGGTGAAAATGAAGGTTTGACGACTCAAATGGAAGTCGGAAATGTTGCGGGCTGTTTTGGAGAGCAATATGATTTTAAAATAAATTCTTGTGTGCATGAGAATGATGATCGTTAGCATGCGGATTGTTGACATAATTTATGAGTTTGAAAGAAATAAATGTATTGTTGGAGTTCTTATGGCAATTGGAAGATTTGGGTTAGAATGTCTTGAACATGTTGTGAGTTGAGTATTGATATTGTTGTTATGATTGTTGGTTTGGCCGGGTTGCATTCCGGGATTGTTGTTGATTACAATTTGCCGAGTTAGATTCTCGGGGATGCTATATGTATAGGGGAAATGCTGCCGAAATTTCGGTAGACAAACATGAATTTAAGTTGAACTCTTGGAAGCTATAACTCACAATTGGTAAACATGACCATTTGTAGATTTTGGAGAAAACGGGATTCGAATTTGGAGAAGCTTAAGAAGCGGAAAAGGTATGTAAAGCTGTCCCTTTCCTTCTTTTGGCATGTCCTAGGGGTACTAAGTTTGGATTTGAGCCTCGGGGGTTATTCGTTCATGGAAATCCGAGTTTGAAATTGAGTGCTATTCATTCAATGTAATTGAATTAGATTCCTTACCTCTTGTTGAGAAAAATGTTCAAACATCTATAACTTGCATAAGTGTAACCGAATCACCTTGAAACTTGTTTTACACTAAAGGGCTAAAGAAAGTATAAAGTCCGATTTTCTAAAACCACTCCGAAGGGGGTGTGATATATTATTTTCTAAAGCTTTCCTACAACCACTCCGAAGGGGGTGTGATATATTATTTTCTAAGGCTTTTCTAAAACCACTCCGAAGGGGGTGCGTACAAAACCACTCCGATGGGGTGTGAGATTTTATTATTTAAACTTTTCAAAACCACTCCGAAGGGGGTGCGATATCTCATTATTATTATCATTATGCCCGAAGGGGCTAGGATTAGTAGTATGTCACGAGTGGCATGTCCGATGGGGCCGGGGATAGCCGTATGTCACGAGTGGCATGCCCGAAGGGCTAGGATGCGGGGCCGGCATGTCCGATGGGGCCGGGATAGACGTATGTCGGACCGGCATGCCCGAAGGGGCCATCATTTTACGTCGGGGCCGGCATGTCCGATGGGGCCAGGATAGACGTATGCTGGACCGGCACACCCGAAGGGGATTATTATTATTATTATTACTATTATTATTATTATTATTATTATTATTATTATTATTATTATTATTATTATCATCATCATTATCATTATGCCGGAAGCGGCAATGCCCGAAGGGGCCATCATTATTATTGCGCGGAAGCGGCCGTCCGAAGGGACTATTTCATTGGTATGTCGGAGGCGACACACGGGTTAGGTTGCATCCTTTGCTTAAGGAATGTGTGTTCATTTGTATTATTTACTTAAGGATTGTTCTAGGACCCCATGTATACATTTATATTTCCTCCCGGCGAAATATTGCGAGGGTAATGAGCTTGATTGTGATTTCTTTTCTTCTAAATTGAGCAGTGGTTGTTATTTGTAATCGCTTTACATACTCGGTACATATCCCGTCTTGACCCTCCTTCTTCGGGGGCTGCGTTTTCATGCCGCGCGCAGTACACCCGGATGAAGAGAAGACTTTGCTAGGAGTTGTTTCCGCGGGATTGGCGAGCTCCATTTCGGTTCGGAGTGTTGCCGAGTCGGGCATTTATGTCATGGTATTTGTATATCCTAGAGACTTTGCGGACGGTGTCCTGCGGCTAGAGTGTCGAGGAGCGCGAATCGATTATAGATGTTAAAGGGTGTGTATTTTCGGATGTTGTTGGTTGATAAAAATTACGTGATTGACTAAAGGTTCGGTGATTTCTATTTTGAAAGGTTTCATGTTGTTTTAAAATTTTTTGAAATGGCAGGTTTTAGTAGCGCGAACGTTAAGGGTTCGCTCGACTCTGAGGAGGGTCGGGTGCCCATCACACCCTAGTAAGGTCGGGGTGTGACAAAGTGGTATCAGAGCAGTCCGTCCTAGGGGTTGTCTGCAAAGTCGTGTCCAGTAGAGTCTTGTTTATGGTGTGTTGCGCGCCACATTTATAAACAGGAGGCTACGGGGCATTTAGGTTGGTTACTCTTCTTTCATATCGAGATCGTGCCATAGTGCCAAGTCATAGGAGACGGGACTCCTTTTGATTTGTGATTGCAGCTGAGGAATGACGCCGATAGAAGAATGTGATTGATGATGATGGAAGTCACAAAGTATACAGGTAAGTAAAGGTATGAAAGATATATGTTGGGAAAGAAATTGCGGTTGCGATTGAAATACGAGTTAGAGCCTAAAGGGGAAAGTAGACAAGAAAGTGTAATGAGTGCCGTAAAAGTTGGGCATACGAGGTGTGTTTATTATTTGTGTCTTGGTGACGATATTGGGAGCCCCGTGTGGTTTGCGATATGATATAAAATGTGTATATGTATGTTGGCCCCGTGAGGCATTGTTGGTATTTCTGTGTACGGGTTTTACAGTAAGAAATATAAAGGAAACTGCGAAATTTCTTCGGGATTAACAAGAGAGAATGAGGTATGGGTTTGTGATGTGACTTGAAAAGTCGCCTTAATAGTATGACCAAGACAAGAGTACGAGAGGGAAGGAATCGTGATGTGTGTGAATGTATTGATAAGACGGTTTGTAAGGTATAATGTGAATGTAACGGGGATTATCATAAAAGTAAGTAAGGCCTAGTGAGAAAGTGGCCAAGGCTATGATGTGATTTATGTAGCTAGAATACAAAGGTAAGTGTGAAAAGGAAAAACAAGCTATGGGATGAATAAGGAAGGGTTTGAGTTAAAGATTAAGAGACGACACGAGGTAATGTATCTAGAATGTTACAAGTCGAGTAAAGGGGATGACAAGAAGGAAAAGTTTAAATCGAGATTCTTAAGCCCCTATACGCTTAGTTGAACATTCGAGGACGAATGTTCTAAAGGGGGAAGGATGTTATATCCCGCATTTTGTGCGTTGGAATATTTCGAGATCGAGTAAATTGAAGAAAATAAGTTCGACGAAAATTTGGGAAATCTTTGGCGAAATTTTTAAGTCAACTATGGAGGCGCATATCTCATAGTATATGTGGAGTTTTAAGGTGTTTTAAAAGCCTAAAATGAAGTTCGTCGAGTCTAGTTTGTAATGCAACAAACCGTTCATTGATAGGACATCGGAGTAGAGAATTATAGACGTTACAAACTGAACTATCGACGCAAGAACAGTAATCCCGCGGTACCGCTACAGTACCGCTACGGACCGCTACCGCTCGTCTTTTGTAGCTACGATAACCCGACGTTGGCAGTTTTTAAAAGGGACGAACCTTATTTTTTTTCGGCAAAAACGAGTTCCAAAACTTTCCGGAAAATTCGGCAAAAAAAAAAAAAGAAGAGAGGAAAACGACCAAGAGAAAGAGAAGAGAAAAGGAAAGAGAAAAAATTCCTAGCCTTCAATCTTGGTCCAAAAATTGTAATTCTCTTGTATTCTTATTAAGTTCAAGACGCTCTTCGACGTGGTATAATTATCTCGGAAGATAAACCGTTGGTTTCATCGTTTTCGCATTTGGGACAAGTAAAGAAGTTGGAGGAAAAAGGTAAGGATTCCATCTCTCTTTCATATACTATGCATGGTTTGTGTGTTGTAGAGTGTGGAGATGAATGGAATTCATGAAATTTTGGTGTATTATGTTGTAGCCGAATGTTACATCCCGCTTTTTCGCATAATCGGAAAATTCGAAATCATTGTGATTTATGAGAAAGGAGGCCATGTTTGAATTTTCTTAGTAAGTGTGTGGCAATTATGGAGATTTGAATGTGGAAACACCGGAGAAGGCCTAAGGGCAAAATTGGAATTTTGGAAATTTGTCTCGGAAATTACAAATTAAGATTCATGACTTATTGGGCTCAAAAAAAAATAAGGGAGTTGAGGCCCAATTTTGGAGAAGTGGCCGGCCAAGGAGGCCAAGCCCACAAGAATTTCATGCAAAATTTTCCATGTGCCTATCATGTGACACTTAATTAGGAGATAAATATTCATGGTCATCTCTCTAGAATTGTCAAGAAAAATCAAAAGAAATCAAGAAAAAAGGAGAAGAAGCTCACGGCTAGAGAGGAAAAGAAAAGAAAAGAAAAGAAGAAAAATCCTTGGAGCCAAATCCTTGATTCAAAAATTCAATTCTTGTGGAATTATTACTAAGTGCAAGAGCCTCTACAAGTTGGTATAATTGGTTTGGCAAGAAACCATCTTTGGTGGTAAGTGAAGAAGTGAAAGAAAGGTAAGAATTTCATGTTTTTATTATGTTATGGAAGGTTATATGTATGTTATGGTGTGTGGAATTGAATGAAAAGCATGGAATTGTGAGTGTGGGGAGTAGGCCGTGTGTGTGTATATATATATGTAACCGTGTGTGTGTGCATGGTTGTGTATGAAATTGGTGTTGAGTTTTGTGTTATATTTAGTTGTGGTTATTGTAGAATATGAATTGAA
>NW_026719519.1:0-11229 GCF_029784015.1 Lycium ferocissimum
CCAATCCAAACCCATTCAAACCATACACAGAACACTTTAAGCAATTCATACAATATTTCAAACAACCCAAACATTGTTCAACTACTTTTAGAAACTGCCCCCAACCGAGAGCATCACGTCAATATTCCTTTCTCCCAAATTCATGCATTACACTAATAATCCACACATTATCAAAGGCAATCCTCCGAATACAAAATCATAAAATTCGCATAAATTTCCAATCATCCCATAACATAACATTATTTTGAGTCATCAAACTTGCATTTTTCATCATAGAATCCATAACGACGACAACTAAAATGCTAACAACGATTTGTTCATCACAACTACTCAAAAGGGCCATACGGCCAACACGTAACCACGCACAAAGATGATTTTCATTCTTTTCTTCACTCTACAATAATCAAAACATGCTAATTAGAATTAATACATCACTTAAAACATAATATACACACACACACGGCCATACCACCTTCCCACGGCTCAACTTCAACTTCATTTCTATCATGATTTCTTCCATTTTAACATACTACGACACATATAAACCATTCATAACACATAAAACAAGACTAAAACTCACCTTTCTTCTTCAACTTCTCAACTTGCCCAAAGTTGGTAGATAGAAAAACGAGTAAACTATTACCGAAACAAACTCCACGTTACTTAGCACCCTTGAATTAGCAAGTTTGCTTGAAGAATTTATTTTTTTGATGGCTTGATTTTGGTCTTGAATTTCAAGGGGTTGGCGAACCCTCTTCTTTTTCCTCTCCTTGTTTTCTTGATTTCTCTAGAATTTTTCTAAGTATGGAATGAGTGTATAAGATGACTAAGTCATCTTTAAGTAACGATACATTCACCATCCATGTGGCCATGGCCCACCCAAGGTGGCCGGCCACATGGTGCTTTTATTTTTTTTGTTTTTTGAATTTTCAAACTTTCCATAAATAGCACACTTACTAAAAATGGAATATGACTCCAATGTTTCCCTAACACTTTCATGACATTGAAATCATACACAACTCAAGCCTTTAAAACAAACGAAAGTCTCTCGGGATAGTCTTGTCCCTAACTTATCATAATTCACTCATGTTGTCCCGTTGTTCAAAATACGGAATATAACAGGTTAATACCCAAGCATTTATAAGTAACGGTGATTAAAGCATGTTCATTGTCATTACGGATCTGGGAGCCTAGGATGGAGAGTAGTTATATCCATAGGTGGAAGGTAAATATGTAGAGTCGAGAGAGGGGTAAAATGGTAATTGTGTTACGAAAGCGTTCGGAACACTGTCAAGACTTTACTTTACTCCAAATTACGTGACGAAGGTCCTGTGGTGAGGTGAATTCGATTATACTAGCGTTAGAACATCGTATTTCATCGAAGTTCCGAGGTTAAGCGTGCTAGGGTGAGGGAAATTTCAGGATGGGTGACCCCCCTAGGAAGTTTCTGAAAGGTCTTACAACTTCAGCCATAACAAGCAAAGGAGAAGCTAGAGTAGTCTAAAGGGACTTAGAATATGCTGAGTATGCGGAAATCTTAAGAGGTCGCATGGGCCGGAGCGGACTAGATCGGGTAAAGAAAAAGAAGGTGCATCGCGGCGCTAGGATTAAGGTCAGTTTGAGTAGTGGTTGGGGAATCTTTTGTGAATGAGATGTTGGCAATTAAATATGTGTACGGATAAGCGTATAATATCCCGTGCATGGCTATATTAGCGGGTATACGTATTCTGGCCACCAATGTGACGGTATACAAAAGGCATTAATCGGACAGGACAACAAAGTTCAAGTGAAAAGAAAAATGAGTGGCATGAATGTCATAAGGCAATATGATATCGTTTTTGCCATAGGGTAGACTTAGGAAATGTTTGGCGTAAGGATGTTAGGAATAGAAAAGTAGTGAGCAGATAAATAGTAAGGGGAAATTGGAATATCGAAACAAAAGTACAGTCTGACCGAGAGTAAAAATGCGGACGTAAGGCGAATATAATCGGGTAATAATATAAGTGCACCCCTTAAAGGGGGGAAGCGGATACGAGAAATGTAAGTACCGGATAGAGGCAATTAACACCACCAAATATTGGATACGGATACTCGGGCTACAGGCAGGATTCCCTGCCGAGACCAGTTAGCAAAATCCAATGAGCCAACAAAAAAGGATAGGAGCTAGGACGGCAATTGGGATGGTGCCGAGAATTAATTGCGGAGATCTTGAACGATATGATATTAGGAAGTGGAGGTTTACAGGAAAGAATGCGATAAAAGAATGATAACGGGCAACTTACAGTGACGTTGTGAGAGAAAATACGACTGTGCTGGATTAAGAGTTGAGACGTGGGCCCAATTCGTTAATAATGCTACATATACGGAAAACAAAAGGGAAAAATAGAAGAAAAAAGAGTACAAAAAGGGTAGGCCGTAAGCGAATATTAGGACGGAAGGAATAGGTGGAACAGGGTGACTCAGGAGTAGAAGAGATCGCGACCAAGATTAAATGTACTTTATATAAGTTGTACCAGAATAGCTAATGAGAAAAGTCTAGATTTAGTGATACCAATACGGTGACAATAGTTTAGGTGCATTAAGGGAAGGTGTAAAGATGGTTTGAACTAGGTTACTGTTATATCCCGCATTTCAGTGCAATCGGATAATTCGAGACAATCGCGGGAGGACGACAAGCAAGGCTACATTTTATTTGGATAAGCATATGAATGACTTATGACGTATTTAGAAGCGAAATTAATGAGGAAGGTCAAGGGCATAAAAGGAAATTCGCAATATGACTCATGGAAATATGGAAAAAGACGAAGGGCAAATTTGGAAGTTGGAAAATGTTTCATGAACTATAAGAACTAGCCCAAAAGAAATAAGTGGGCTTGAAAGTTTTTTTAAGAAAATTGGAAGGCCCAACCGGCCATGCATAGGGTCCAAGCCCACTTTGGACAAAATTTGGTCAATAAAATAGATGACCAAGTCATCCTTGCTCAATAATTCTCTAGAAATTTCATGAAATAAGAAGAAGAGAAAAGAAGGAGAAAACCTATAGGCCTTTCGGCCAAGAGAGAAATTCCAAGGAAAAATTGATAAAAATTCCTTCAAAAATTATTTTCTACCAAGTAGAGGGTCCTTAACAAGGTGGAGTTGTTGTTGGAGCAAGCAAGATTCATAATCATTCAAGTTACCAAGTTGTAGCCAAGTGAGGAGTTGAAGAAGAAAGGTGAATTCTAATCTTGTATTATGTATTATACATGGTTTATATGCGTTGTAGTGTGTTAAAATGGATGAAATTCATGAAAGAGAGGAATATGGTATGTGGCCGTGCAAGTGTATATATGTGTAGGAATCATATTTCAATTATTTTATTTAGTATTTAGTTGTGGTTGTTGTGGATACTATGTTGATAATGAAAGTTGAATGAAATTGGAGAGATTGTAGTGTGCATGTTGGTGTTGGCCGTGAGTTGCATAGTATATGCATGGCCGTGTATAGTTGTTGTTGTGTGGAGGAAAATGAGTTAAATTTTATTTAGTATGTTGGTTGTTGTTGTGTGGATTTTATATGGTTAATGAGAACTTAGTAAATTTTTGTGAAATGGTAGAAGTTAGAGACTTGTGGTTGAAGTTATGTAAATTAAACATTATGTTCTTACATGCATGGTAGACAATGATATTGGTATGGTGTTGTCGGAAAATATATTATAAGGTTGTTATTGTGTTCATCGAAGTTGGAAGGCTTTGAAGAAAGTGGTAAATTGAGGTTATGTGTCTTGAATGAAATATGTGAACCGCTAATGCAGTTATTGAATTATGTTAATAGTTTGGCCGGGTTTGAATTCCCGGATTATGTTTGATGAGAATTTGACTAAATTGAATGTTGAGGATGGTATATTTACAGAGGAAGTGCTGCCGAAATTTCGTTAGCCAAGTGGTTCCTTAAGATTCTAACTCTAAGCATACTAATGAGAGTTTTGGTAAACATGACCAATTCGCAGATTTTGACGAGATTGCAACGTAAATTTGGAATAGCTAAAGGAGCGAAAAGAGGTATGTAAGGTTTCCCCTTTCTTCCTTGGCATGTCTTAGACGTATAGGCTTGATTCCGCGCCTCGGGGACTTACCTAACTCTAGAAATCCGCAATAGAAAATAGTTACTATTCATTCAGTAAGATTGAACCAAAAGTGCATGAATTGTGAAGACAATGTCTAAACATCCTAGAACTTGCAAGAATGAGACCCGATTACCCTAAGACCCTCATAAGTAACGTCATGGAACGTATTACACGTAAATGGTGTGCGCCGCCTCATTTGACCCGAGGTGGGCCCCTTTGTTCCCGGATTTTTCCTTGTTGTTCTGTTGACTCATTATAAAGTAGAATCCAATGGAAACTTTTGATTCTTATTTCGTTATCGAAAAACAAGCACTGTAACCATGCTAACAAGGATATTCCTATGATGGCAATAGAGATGCCAGATATGATAAAGTGACTACAACGTCCTTATTTTCAAAAGTTGAAAATTATGATTTTAAAGCGTGACTTTTCTTCTTAGAAAGTTTATAAATGTTTTTAAAAATATTCATGTTTCTCCAAAATCCAAGTTTTGCGGTTTTGATAGTTTTTATGACTAAAACGACGAATATGATTTTACAATGACAACGACGATGTCAAACATGAGTAAATGTCCATAACGAGTATGTCTAAAGCATGTACCTACCATGAGTATATCTATGACTATGTTTTACTATGACATATGTATATAAATGTGAATATGTAATGTATATGTTTATGGGGAAGTGGGAAGGGCAACCGCGTGTCCACCGATTCAGGCGGCTTATCATCCGGACGCGGGATGCCGGACGCGGGATATGGGAGAGCCGTACGCGCGTACGTATACGCGATATATGATATATATGACATGTCGTGTTGGGACCTTTGTTGGGGAGGGGGTGGGAGAGCGATGTACTCGGCGTGTGTGTAAAGGTAAGAAAGAGATACGAAAGAATCGAAATGTACCGTTCTTGAAATGTCGAAATGTACCGTTTCTTGAAATGTACCGTTCATCGTTTACGTATACGGGGGATACGGACCGTATTCGAAAAAAAAAAAAATGGGCTAAGCTTGTGTGGTATCTGCCTACTGAGGTTACTCCGTACGGGGATAAGCCCCGTACATCTATTCTTTATGACTTATACTCTATATTCATCTACTCGTGTTATTATTCATGCCTTACATACTCGGTACACTATTTACCGACGCCCCTTCACGGGCGCCGCGTTTTCATGCAGCCTTTCAGCCGCGCAGTCGATCGGAGCTGATCCGAGGGCCGATCCGTGAGTTCCCTCAAGATTTTTGAGCCCCCGGTCCCTTGGTACTACTTTGTGTATATATTCGGAGCACGCGATGCTTACTCGGCCCTTTCTATGTATATGTGTACTATGTTTAGAGGCTCGTACGTATATGTACATTAGCTATTTTGTACTCCCCGATTGTCCCCTGGTCATTTTGTATAGTATGATCGCAAAGCTTATTAGCCTATGTTCATTATTGTGCTAATTATGTTAATGCTAGTTAAAAAAAAAAAAGAAAAAAAAAACGGTGTAGGTCATATGTGCAATGAGAGTCAGCGGGTTCGCTCGGCTCCGAATATGGGGTCGGGTGCCCATCACACCGTAGTTAGATCGGGGTGTGACAGTTACCGAGATAGAATTTGCACTAAGGACAAATAGGATATAGCAATGGTTTGACCAAAGTGCCTATTTCGATACCGGATGTGAGATAAGAGAGGCGACTAAGTAAAGCGTACGGATTAGTGAAGCCATGCTAAAGTATTTTTGGGTTAAATTGAGTACCTCTGCATATTCTTGTAAAGACTGCCACATAATACGTGGTCGGAAGGGAGGCAAAACCTGAGTGAAAGGATGGTAGCGGAATTGAATTAAAGGTAAAAAGGTAACCCGAGATAATGTACCTATAACATTACTAGTCGAGCAAAGAGGATTATTAGAAGATTTAAGCAAGATGATTGGGGTTAACGGGTTGCAGTAAGGAGAGTGAATTTATACGCCAACTTCTTTAATCATATCGGCGAGATAGCTAAAGCAGGAACGTTTATTAGCGGCTCGTAAAACGACGTAAAATCATATGACGACAATCGTCGACACTTAGCATTCCGGGTGGCGAGTGGATATGCTTGAAAATATCCACCCGTGAGGTGTGACAAGATCACGGTATCTAGATGATACATTGCATACTATGGCAATGAGGGAACCCCCGAGATCCTTACATGACTTTATAAGACTAGTTGAACATTCGAGGATGAATGTTCTAAAGGGGGGAAGGATGTTATATCCCGTATTTTGTACGTCGAGATAATCCGAGTCAACCACGATAGGTTAAGGACAAGACCATCCCGAGATACGAGGTAGATACTTTTGTTATCTTAAAAGCATAAGTTGTGTATGATTTTATTGGCATGGAAATATTAAAGAAACATTTGGGGTCAAATTCCATTTTTGGAAAGTATTCTATTTTTGGAAAGTAGATATTTCATGACAAAAAAAAAAAAGAGAAATGAGGGGCTAGGTGGCCGGCCATGTGGTATGTGGGCCATGGCCACATGGTTGGCTACTATGGGAAATAAAAAGATGACTAAGTCATCTTATTTCATCACTTTCATCCTTAGAAATTTCAAGAAGCATAGAGAGAAAACTTAAGGGGCTGTTCGGCCATGGCAAGGGAAAAGTGAAGATCAAAAATCTTCATCCCAAAAATAATTTCTCCTAGTTTTCCTACCAATTGAAAGGTGCTCTTTAACGTGAGGTAGTTGTTGGAACAAACAAAACGCTTATTCTTGCAAAATCTACTCCTAGCCGTGTGGAAAAGTTGGGAGAAGAAGGTATGCTTTAATCTTCTCTTTTATATGTTATGGATGGTTTATGTATGTTGTAGCATGCAAATACGAATGAAATTCATGTTAATATGGAAGTTGAAGTTGTAGCCGTGGGTGTAGTGTAGTGGCCGTGGGTGTGTGGTGTGTTGTGTAGGGGTGAAGAACCAATTGTGTTTAGCATGTTTGAGTGTTGTTGTAGTGTGTAGAAATGGATGGAAATCATGGAATGTGTGTGTGTAGGTGTTGGCCGAAAATGGGTCATCTTGTATGCCAAGTGTTATGTCCCGTGTTTTTGCATAATTGGAAATTATGAGAATGATTAAGACTTGTGGGTTACAAGGCAATAATTTGATTTTAGTTAATATGCTTATGTCGTTTATGAAATTATTGGTGTAAAGACATCGGGGAAGGCCGAGGGCAAATTTGGAATTTCGGAAATTAGTTTCGGAAATTTTAAAACGAGATTTCCATGAATTGGGCCAAGAAAAATTTAATAAAAATTGAAGCCCAAATTGAGGGGTGGCCGGCCATAGGCCTTGGCCCAAGCCCCATTTTAAATGGTCATGTGAATTACATGTGACCATTGATTAAGATATATATCATTGTGTGCCTTAGAATCTTCAAGAAACAAAATCAAAACAAACCTTGGGAGCAAACACCCCCTTCGGCCGAACCCCTTTCCCCAACAACAAACAATTTTTCTAGCTTGGTGTTCAACTCAAAAATCTCGTTCTTCTCATATTTGTAGTAAGTTCAAGACGCTCTCCGACGTGATACAACTTGTTTGGCGGAAAAAACCACGTTTGCGGCAAGTCGGAATTTCAAGAAAAGGTAAGGATTTTGCCACTTTTGTGTTATGGAACTTGCATGAGTGTTATAATGATTGGAATAAGATGGGAATTGTGTAGTAGTGATATATGTGTGTGCAGCCGTGAGTGTGTGTGTGTGTGGTAAGGTGGCCGTGAGCCATGTCATGGTGAAGGAGACGAGTTTGGTGGTTGCTTAGTTTGTTAATTGCGTCGTTGTGGAATTTATAACTCAAATGAATGTTTATTGAGGTGAATTGGCATTGAAGTTTCTTGTATGTAATTATGGGAATTTATGTGAATTTTATGTGATTTTTATATAATGATGGAATGAAAGTTCTAAACGTTAATTATGATTGTTGTTGATGAGTTTGTAGGAAAGACAATGTGATCTGGAAGTTTTGTTGTGTTTGTGGAAGAGTTTGGATGGAAATTGTTGAACTATGTAGAAAGGAGACCTTTTGTGCCATAATGTAGTTTATGATGGTTGTTGATGTTGTTGGGTTGTTGTTGTTGATATTTTGAGCCGAGATGATTCTCGGGGATGTTATATATATAGGGGAAGTGTCGCCGAAATTTCGGTAGACCAACATGACCTTAAGTTGAATACTTAGAATCTATAACTTACCTTTGGTAATCTTGACCATTTGTAGATTCTGGGCGAAACGGGAATCGAGCTTAAGCGAGCGTAAGACGCGCATAAGGTATGTAAAGCTCACCTATTCTTTATATGGCATGTCCTAGACCCACTAAATAAAAACGTGACTTTGGGATAATCCCCCGCTTCCTAGAGATTCGAGTTTGATTTTAGTTACTATTCATTCGTACCGCAATTGAATCAAAATGCTTATCTTTGGATATAAAAATGCGTAAACCTTCGTACCTTTCGTAAATGAGTCCAAATTGCTCCGAAACTATCACGGATAACCCCGTGGAACCTAATGTTGGTAAATTATGTCCGCCGCCTCAACTTAACCCGAGGTGGGCCCGCGTCTACAGTCCTGAGAAATTCCCTTATTTGGTTTATTTGTCTTATTTCCGTACGATATGAAAAGGAAACATTTACTATGACTCTAAGGTTCGTTTGGAACGTCCTATGATATTAATTGAACGTTTTTCACTAAGTATGACACTAGATTTTCCAAGAACGACCTACGATGTATTTTTCGAAAAATTGATAACTTAAGAGCCGCGACTTTTAAATATGAACCCCGATTGACGTGATACTTATTTTGAGTTAGCTAATGTTAATATAGATATATGTACATGAAACTATGTGTTGAGTTCTGGAAATTTATTTTTAATGTGCACTACGATTTCTGCACTACTGCTCGTGCCGATGATTATGATTTCGTTCGCGGCACTCGGGCCGGTAGTCGTGCGCCTTATGATCAATTCGGCATGTTGTGTTTCGGTTTTCGAGACCTCGCCATAGGGCCGCTTACCGTATGTGGAGTTATCTTTGTGATATGGCTAATGATATGATTTGTTTGTCGTACGCGAGACGTCGCGATATGATATGTGTGTGATATGATATGGGTGGGGTTTGTACGGAGATTTGAAACCTTCTGGAGTATGTTGTGTTGTGGCACCAGTGTCGGGTGGTAGCCACGTTCCTGAGCGTTGTGCACGATTTTGATTTGTACTATTTGCATATGTCTTTTTTTCTTCTTTTGCACAGGTTTGATACTCGATTCGGTATTTTCTCTTTGTACTCGTATTTCACCTGCGGTTTGGATTTCTGTACTTTATGCTTTACATACTCAGTACTTCCTTGTCGACCCCTTTCTGGGGTCGCGCTTCATGCCCGCAGTGCGATATACGTCCGGAGACCCGCTTGCAGGTCACACACCTCGTGTCTTGGATTGCTCCTTTTGATCCGGAGCTTGTTTATTGGTACATATGCTTCTATTACGTATACGTTTGTATATTTGGACTATTGGGGCACGACGGGCCCCCGTCCCGTCGTATGTTTCTCGGAGTTTGTAGAGGGTCGTAGTCGTCTATGTGGGTCCGTGGTCCTATGTATATTTGTTTTGGTTGTGAGTTGTATCTTTATGCGGTCCGTTTCTCGGTGCCGCCGCCATGGATACCATATGTCTCCGCGCATGTGTATATATATGTGTTCGGCGATGTATTTCCCGCCGCCTTTCTGACTTTGATATGGTATTTTACATCCGCGACCGCTTAAATTGGTATTTACTTTTACGTCCGCTTTGATTAATAATTATGACGTCTGAGCTATGATAAATTATGATTTGATAGCGAACGTCCGTTCGGTGTCCAATAGGCGCCGATCCACCGTACCACTGGCCGGGTCGTGACACCAAGAATGAATTAATTTTATTTAGTGTTTTGGTTGTTGTTGTCGTGTGGATTCTATGTTAACAATGAAAGTTTAATGAATCAAGTTGGAGTTGTAATGGTTGTGGGCTGATTTGGAAGTTAATGTAATTCTTATGTAGATTTTATGTTTGTGGCAATAACATTGTTAATGTGTGGATTATTGGTGTAATTCATGAATTTGGAAGAGAAGAATGTGTGTTGGGTTGTTCTCGGGTTTGGGGAGGAATTCGGGTGAGTTGGAGTGTTGTTTGGGTTGTTTGGAAAGTTGTGTGAATTGTCTAAAGTGTTCTTGAATATTGTTTGAATGGTTTTGGATTAGTAATCGAATGTATAAATGTTGATATTGGTTTGAATGTAAGTAGTTGAGGTAAGTATAATGGAATATGGTGAACGTTGTTGAATTATGTAAAAAGAGTGTTTAATGTTAGAATGCGTTTTGAATTGATTATTAGTGTTGCTAGTTTGGTTGTTGGTGTCGTTGTTGTTGATGAATTTGGCCGAGTTGAAATCTCCTGGTTGGTGTATTTATATGAAATCTACGAAATTTCGTAGAATTTGATGTTCGTTTGGAATTGAATTCCTAAATGTCTTCAACTAATGTTTGATATCTATTGACGTTATGTAGACCTTGGAGAGCCGAGACTTGAGTTGGATTAGCTTAGGGAGCGACCAAGGTATGTAAAGCTCACTCTTTCTTTCTTTGGCATGTCTTAGATGTAAGGGAAGAATCATACGAGCCTCGGCGAAATTCTATTCTTACGATCCGAGCGCGTATACGACTTTTTTTCACCTCTTAATGTAACCCTTTAGTGAAGTCATGACATGATTCTTGTGTCCTTGGTATGGTTGAATTTTTAATGTTACATAAGCAATTTTATTCTTAAAAAGTTTCCAAAACTACGAACGTCCGTAACTTTAACGTATGGCTCCGGATCGCCTCGATTTTCTCGTAGGAAGTTCCGTACCGTATGATGACCCTACCTTCCATAGGCGGGCCCGGATCGGTTTGATACTTGTCCGTGGGCCCCCGAGACGTGTCCTTGTATAGTGCTAAAGGTTGTTGGAAAGAACCTAACATGCTTAGTATTCCGACCCCCCGAGTATGACTATTTATCATTTACCAAGTCTAAAATAAGGATTGTTATGTATATGATTCCGACACGTGGCTATGATTCCTAAGGTCCGGTTTTACA
>NW_026719520.1:0-11430 GCF_029784015.1 Lycium ferocissimum
CCCTATTCCAATTCTTTCTTATTGTCCCCTTTGACTTATTTTCATTCTATAGTTAAGAAAAGTTTTTGGTTATTATTTTAACTACTAAAGCATAATTGTTTTAACTAATCCCTCGATTCCAAAACATGATTTTCCTTCCTAAAAGTTTACAAGTGTTTCCAAAATATTCTTTTCCTTCAAAAACCAAGTTTTACAATATTGATAGTTCTTTCTTATGATCTAAACAACGACTATGAATCTAAGATGCCTATGATCTATGATGACTATGATTCCATGGGAACTATGATTCTATGAATACTATAGTTCTATGATGACTATGATTCTAAGATTCTATGATGCCTATGATTCTATGATGTCTATGACTTTATGATGACTATGATCCTATGGTGACCGTGATTCTAAGATGACTATGATTCTATGACAACTACGATTCTATGATGTCAGATATGCTATGCCTATGATCCGATATACTATGATACGCTCTATGTTGATAGTCTCGCCTTATGATTATCATTCTTCCAAGGTGAGAAAAAGCGTCCATGATTACTCCATAATGCGATCGGAGGTGTCCGACCTTACGTCACTCCGATAAGTATATAATTTTCCTTGGGCTCTCTTGCGCTAAATATGACCAAGGGTTGGGGGATGGGAACTATGCATACTTGGGGATTGGGAAGGATCTCTCTGTTTTATTGCCACTGGTCGGTGGCTTATCATCCCGGACGCGGGATGCCGGGGCACGGATTTATGGCGGAGCTGGAGTATTCGGCGCTATGTGGGCGGCCGCCTCGTGCGGTACTATGACCTGATATGACCAAGTAAGCATGCGCATCCGCCCCGGGGGCACTCATGCACGAGGTTGCTCTCGCTATCCTATGATATGTTCTATGTTCTCTATCAGTATATGATTCCTATCTGTGTCCACACACGACATGACATGTTCTATGTTTCTACGGTTATTGTACGTCCATGTATACATTTCTTACTATGTTATTATTCATGCCTTACATACTCGGTACATTGTTCGTCGACGCCCCTTCTTGTGGGCGCTCGCGTTTCATGCCGCGCGGTACCCCCGCACGAGTAGAAGTCAGTATAGAAGATGTTCCAGCAATGTTGGCAAGCTCCACTCACCCTGGAGAGTTGCTGAGTCAGCATACATGTGCTATGGTCTATGATTACAGTTAGAGACTTTGCAGACAGAGTCATGGGTCCAAAGTGTCAGCCTTAAAAAGAGTTCCACTGGTCGATGTGTTTTATTTTTACAGAGCCCTCATATTTACAAACTGTGTTTATTTCGAGAAACGACGAAAGGATTTTTGAAAAAAAATTTTACTATGTATTTTACTTTATTTTGTCCTAAGAATCCAAAGAGTTCATATGTGTAATAAGAGTTAGCGGGTTCGCTCGCCCGTACACGGGGTCGGGTGCCCATCACACCCTAGTAAAGTCGGGGTGTGACACACGAACCATGCATAACATATGAAAAATAGGATTGAACCATACCTCTTTCACTTAGTTCCTCAAATTGGGTATGATTTGCACCTTGAATCGACGCTTGTTCTTACTACTCCAACGACTCCACTATGTTGTCATGCACCTTCTAAGGAGTGGAATTGCTAGAGAGAATTATTTTTTTATCACTTTTTCTTGCCCTTGCTCGCTCCTCCCTTGGCCGAATGGCCTTTCTCCCTTTTTCTCCAAGCTTCTAAATTTTTCTAAGGGGAAGAATATGATGACTTGCCTTGTATTATTCATCACACATATATATATATATATACACATGCACATGGCCGGTCATGTGCAATTTTTCTCTTTTTTTTTTTTTTTCTCTTCTCCAAGTTTCTAGAATTTTTCTTAAGTCATAAAAGATGACCAATTTTCTTGCTTGCCTAGTCATCTTGTCTACATGTACATTTAATCCTTAAATATAAGATGACCACATGTACATCTTCATGGCTTAAGATAATTGGCCAACCATGGGTGGGACCCACGGCCACTTGGCTTCCCAAAAAAGTCATGAGCTAATAATAATTTCCATGAACTAATAATAATTTCCGAATTCCAAGTTTGCCCTTAATATTCCACGCCAATAATATTTATAAGCGACTTGCGCATTAAATCAAAACCGGAAAATGGCCTTGCCTTTAACTTTCTTTCAAAGCCTCGGAAGCTTAATCTCCTTAGTTCACTTGTTTTCCCGTCCTTCCATAACCTATTACACGAACTCGGACTCTTGTATTGCAAAACGAGCACCAATGATCTTGCATCCTTTCGACAATAACTCCGGTGTCTATAGTTAACTAGCTAACTCCTAATAAATCTCAATGTACCGAAACTTGGGGGTGTAATAGTGAAGACTTGGCCAAGGCCTACGACGCCTACAGAAGTCCGTAGTTTTCTGGGATTGGCAGGTTACTATAGAAGGTTCGTAGAGGGATTTTCATCTATTTCAGCCCCATTGACGAAGCTAACCCAGAAGTCAGCTAAATTTCAGTGGAGACATTACTTGTATGGTGTGCATGTTGATATCTATACAGATCACAAGAGTCTTCAATACATTTTCAAACAGAAGGAGTTGAATCTGCGGCAGAGGCGGTGGTTAGAATTATTGAAAGATTATGATGTGAGTATTTTATACCACCCCGGGAAGGCAAATGTAGTAGCTGATGCGCTTAGCCGCCGATCGATGGGCAGCCTATGTGAAGTTCCTCCGGAGAAGAAAGAATTAATTCATGAGCTCCACCAACTAGCTAATCTTGGAGTACGTCTAATTGATTCAGGTAGTGCAGGAATTGGTATTAATAATCCCACAGTTTCGTCCCTGAATATGGAAGTGAAAGAGCGTCAATATGAAGATCCTCAGTTGAGCCATTATAGAGATACATTTCATGAAAAAGAGAAGTCTCCATTTGAAACTTCTATAGAGGGAGTTCTTAGATACCGAGGCAGGTTATGTGTTTCGAATGTTGCAGAATTGTGTCGTCGAATTCTAGAAGAAGCCCATTATTCTCGATATTCTATTCATCCAGGTGCAACAAAGATGTATCATGATCTCAAGTTAATGTATTGGTGGGATGGAATGAAGAAAGACATAGCAGAATTTGTAGCTCAATGTCCAAACTGTCAACAAGTGAAAATCGAGCATCAAAAGCCAGTGTTATATCCCGTATTTTGTACGTTGAAATATTTTAAGTTGGTTGCGACAAGTTATGGACAAGACTTTTAATTTCCGATTTTGTTGATTTTGTGTTAATGCACAAGTTGCATATTCATCTTTTCATTGGCATGGAGTGTTAAGGGTAAATTTGGAATAAGGAAAATTTGGGGCCAAAAGTGAATTATGAAAAATTAGGCATTTCATGAAAATTACGGGCTAGAAGTGAAATTTTGGGAACTAATTATTTCATGAAAATGGCCATATGTGGCCTTGTGTGTGGTGTGGGCCATGGTACACTTGTGGGATTTATATAAGTGTAGTAATAGATGACAATTGAGTCATCTTCATCATTCTTCATCCCCTTAGAATTTTGTAGAACCTTGGAGAAAAATAAGGGACTATTCGGCCATGAGAAAAAAAATGGAAGACCAAAAATCTTCACCAAAAAAAATTATTTTTCCTAGCATTCCTACTAATTGGAAGGTCCTAAACAACATGAAGTGGTTGTTGGAGCAAACCAATCCTTGGTTCTTGCAAATCTCAACCCTAGCCAAGTTGAAGAACAAAATGGAGGAGGTGAGATTTAATCTTGTTTACATGCTTTCATAGATGATTTGTATACGTTGTAGTATATAGAAATGAATGAAATTCATGAAAGTTGGTATGTTGAGGTTTGGCCGAGTGAGCATGTGTTGTTGGTATAGGCATGATGAACAAATTTTATTTAGTGTTTGGTTGTTGTTGTCATGGATTATGTGATGAAAATGAAGGTATTGAATAATTCAAGTGAAGTTGTAATTATTGTGGGCTGGCCGTGTGTATGTGATATTATGTAGGAGTGAAGAACTAATTTTATTTAGTGCTTTGGATTGTTGTGTTGTGGATTCAATGATGCAAATGAAAGTTTAATGGTTCAAATTGAGGTCACAATCGTGTGTGGGCTGTTTTGAAAGCTAATGTGAATTGAATGTAGTTTCTTGTAATTATGATAACAATGTTGTTAAAAGTGTGGGTTGTTGGTGTAGTTTGTGAATTTTTGAAGAAAGAATGTGTTGTTGTGGTTCCTATGGAAGTTGGAAGGTTTCGGGTTCCATGGTGTATTGTTTGGATTGTTTGAATGTGGGGTGGAGTGTTTGAAGCATTCTTGAATTTTTTTTGAATGATCTCGGATTAGTATTTGAATATGTGAGCGTCGATATTGATTTCAATGTATGTAGTTAAATGGAGGGTAAATGAAATGTCGTCGAATTATGTGGATGAAGGTTGTTAATGTTAGAATGCGTTTGAAACTACTTATTGATATTGTTGGAATGGTTGTTGGTATTGTTGTTGATGATATTGGCCGAGTTGAATTCTCGGGGTTGTTGAATTTATAGGGGAAATGCTGCCCAAATTTCCGTAGATAAAGTGCTAGTTTGGAATTGGATTACTAAGTGCCTATGGCTAATGTTTGGTGTCTAATGACGATATTGTAGATTTTGAGAAGCGAGACTTGAGTTGGATTAGCTTAGGAAGCAAACGAGGTATGTAAAGCTTACCTTTCCTTCTTTTGGCATGTCTTAGATATGGCTAAGCTATGATACGTTACGAGCCTTGGGGGTAATTCCACTCTTAAAGTCGAGCATGTTTACGATGCTTATTTGCTTCTTGATGTTGGCATCCTTATATGGTCAAGCTATGGTTTATATGTCTTTGTATGATTGGTTTTCAATGTTGCATAAAAAGTTTTGTTTTAAAAAAGATTTTTGTAACTACGAACGTCCGTAACTTTCACGAGACGTAACCGGATGGCTTTGATATGCTCGTAAATGATTCTATAACGTATAATGACTATGACTTTCGTAGGCGGGCTCGGATTGGGTTGACGCTCGTCCGTGGGTCCCGCGACTTCTTCTGTATAGTTCTGATGGCTTTTGAAAGAATTCAATGTGGCTATGATTCCGACCCCCGAGTATGATTACTTATTTATCTGTCGAGTCTGAAATAAGGATTTTTATGTATGTGATTTTGATACGTGACTATGATTTCGAAGTTCTATTTGATGCGTTTCGAGTGACGTTCGGAGGAAACTTGATTTGACTATTGTTTTGGCTTTTAAATGAGGGCTTATTTGATCATTCTGTTGAGTCAGTAATGAGGATTTATGTGCATATGATTTCTCGGTTTGTAAATGATGTGTCCGGTACGCCGAGCCCCTTTCGGCCGGGTACTGTGTATATATGTATGATGTGTATTTCGAAATATGATGTGATACGAAGTCTGATATGATATATGATCAGTTGGAATCAGAGCCGGTGGTGGGGCAAACCCAATGGTGGGGCAAACCCAGTGGTGGGGCAAACCCAATGATGAGGCAAAAATTCCACATTGGTTTAGGCCAATCCCACATTGGTTTAGGACAATCCGACACTGGTTTAGGCCAATCCCACATTGGTTTAGGCCAATCCCACATCGGTTAATGGCATCTCATATGATCGATCATGATGTTATGATGCGTTACGGTATGTATTTGATAATCATTTACTTATGTCACTCAGTCCCATTGTGGGCCGGATATGATACATGACATTGATATGCATGATTCGTATTTCAGGAAGTAAGCATTTTGGCATTCTGATTATTATATTTGTCTTCGTACCTCGATGTACTATTTGTGTTTCGAGATGCAAGCACTTTGGTATTCTGGTCATTATGCTCACTTTCTGTACTCCTGACTTCGGTTATGACTTCGTTTTTTGTACTTCCTGCTTTGCATACTCGCACATATTCGTCGACCCTCTTTCTTCGAGGCTGCATTTCATGCCGCGCGGTACCCACAAGATGAGTAGGTGATGTTAGCAGAAGATGTTCCAGCTGGATTGGCGAGCTCCATTTTTCCCGGAATGTTGCCGAGTCAGTGCATATGTGTGATATGGTATCTGGAGTTATGTTAGAGACTTTGCAAATAGTGTTGTGGGTATAAGACGTCAATTTGTAAGCGGCTATGTAAGCCGGTGTATTATTATGCATTATGTTACAGATTTTATTTGATTGGAAAAAGACGAAAGGCATGTTTGTTTTCTGAAAATTTTTCATTATGTGCTTATGTCAGGTTTTGCGGGCCCAGTATGATTATGAGTATTACGAAAGTCAGCGGGTTCGCTCGGCCCTAGGTAAGGGTCGGGTGCCCATCATGCCCTATTGGAAATTAGGGTGTGACAAATTGGTATCAGAGCAGTTCGTCCTAGGGGTTGTACGCAAAGTCGTGTCCAGTAGAGTCTTGTTTATGGTGTGTTGCGCGCCACATTTATAAACAGGAGGCTGCCGGGCATTTAGGATGGTTACTCTTCTTTCACCTCTGAGATCGTGCCATAGAGCCAAGTCATAGGGAACGGGATTCCTTACCCTGATTTTTGATTGCAGTAGAAGAATGACATCGACAGAGGAAAGTGATTGGTGAAATTGAAAGTTACAAAGCACGCAGGTAAGTCAAGGTATGAAAGATATATGTTGGGTAAGATATTGACGTACGATTGAAATGTAAAGTTGGAAAGTGAAAAGGAAAGTAGACAGGGAAGTGTAACACGCGTGGTCGTGTTAAGCATATAAGGTAAGTCCATTATTTTCAGACCGTTATGGATATTGGGAGCCCTGTGCGGCTGTGATACGATACGATATGATATGATATGATATGTATATATATATTTTGGCCCTGTGAGGCATTGTTGGTATTTTCTGTGTACAGGTTTTGAGATAGTAAGAAATATAGAGGAAACTCTGCCGAAATTTTTCCAGAAATAAAAAGAGAATGAGATATGGGTTTGTAATATGACTTGAAAGATCGTGCCAAGGGTAATAGTGAGATTAAGACAAGATACAGATGAAGGAATTGTGATGTGTATGAATGTATGGATAAGACAACTTGTGAAATATTAAGGATAAAGTTGATCAGAAAGGGTAAAAGGTTAAGAAGTGTTACACTATGAGATCGAATACGAACGGATCGTTATATCCCGCATTTTGTGCAATCGGATAATTCAAGACAATCGCGGGAAGACAATAAGCAAGGCCACATTTTATTTTGTTTGGCATATGAGCTGCTTGTGAAAAATTTAGAAGTGGAATTAATGAGGAAGGTCAAGGGCATAAAGGGAAATTCGCAATATGACTCGTGGGAATATGGAAGAAAGACGAAGGTCAAAGTTGGAAGTTGGAAAAATTGTTTCCATAAATTACAAGAACTAGCTAAGAATATAAAGTGGGCTTGACATTTTTTTTAAGAAAATGGAAGGCCCAACTGCCATGCATAGGGTCCAAGCCCACATTGAACAAAATTTGTCAATAAATAAGATGACTAAGTCATCTTTATCACATAACCTCTAGAATTTTCAAGAAAAGAAGAACAAAACAAAGAAGGAGAAAATCTATAGGCCATTCGCCAAGAGAAAATCCCAAGGAAAATTGATAAAAATTCCTTCAAAATTACTTTCTACCAAGTAGAGGGTCCTTAACAAGGTGGAGTTGTTGTTGAAGCAATAAAAACTCACAATCATACAAGTTGCCAAGTTGTAGCCAAGTGAGGAGTGAAGAAGAAAGGTGAGTATTAATCTTGTTTTGTGTGTTATATATGGTTTATATGTGTTGTGGTATGCTAAAATGGATGAAATTCATGAAGGAGAGAAATATAGTGCATGGCCGTGTATATACATATGTGTGTAGGAGTCATGATTCAATTATGTTGTCTAGTGTTTGGTTGTTATGGTTGTAAATGATATGTAGAAATGAGTAGAATTTATGAAAATATGAAAGTTTGTGAAGTGGGTGTGTTGTTTGAAAGTTGGCCGAGTATGTGTCAATGTGTAGGAAATATGAATTGAATTTTATGTGGCAATCTAGTTGTAGTTATGGTGGAACTTGTATTAGAAGTGAAAGTTGAATGAATTAGTGGAAGTTGGAAATTATAGTGTGTGTGGCCGTGTGGTGTATATTGATAATTGGAAGATTTTGTATATTGAAAGACAACGTTCTTGCATGGGTAGTAAGAAATGGTATTAGTATGACGTTGTTGGAATATATATTATAAGGTTGCTATTGTGTTCATTGAAGTCGGAAGGTTTTGAAGAAAGTAGTAAATTGAGATCGTGCATTTTGAATGGAATATGTGAATTGCTAGTGTGATTGTTGAATTATGTTAATAGTTTGCCGAGTTTGAATTCCGGATTGTGATTGATGAGAAATTTGGCTATATTGAATGTTGAGGATATATATTTACGGAAGAAGTCTTTGCCAAAATTTCGGTAGCCAAGTGTTTCCTTAAGATTCTAACTCTTAAGAATCCTAATAAGAGTTTTGATAAACTCCGACCAATTTGCGTGATTGCGCAGATTGCGACGTGAATTTGGAATAGCAAAAAGGAGCGGAAAGAGGTATGTAAGGCTTCATTCTTCTTTCTGGCATGTCTTAGACGTACTAAGTTGGATACGAGTCCTCGGGGACCATTCCTTTTCTCGAAATCCAAGATTGAAACAAGCACTATTCATTAAGAGAATTGAACTAGAAATGGTGCAAAATGTTGGAAAAACTTCTTAGACCTTTAGAACTTGCATAAATGAGACAGATCACTCTAAAACTCTCATAAGAAATGTCATGAAACGTATTACACGTAAATTGTGTGCGCCGCCTCATGTGACCCGAGGTGGGCCCATTGTTCTTGGTTTTCTCTATCGCTCAGTTTGACTTATTTGGAGTAGAGTCCTAAGGAAACTTTTGATCCTTATCCCGAATATCAAACGATAGGTACAAGACTATCTTAATGTAAATATGTCTCGATGACCGTGACAACGATAATGCTAAGAAAGAACATACGTCCATGATTCCTTGACTAAGGTGAAGAATATGATCTTATAATGATAACGATGGAGTTGAAAATGAGAACATGCCTACGATAGACATATTGACGATATGATGCTATAAAAATGAAAATATGAAAATGTTAAACGATTTCTTGATATCTCCACTTTATCATAGGGAATGGCCGCTATAAAGGTTCTAAGTAGATGAAGCTATACCTTATGACCCTATTTGATGTTTTTCTCATAATGACACTTTTCATTGGTAACCTTGCCTTATGATACACGAGGTGTGCATGGATATGTATATATATATGTACATGTATATGTAAATGTACATGGGGAAAAGGGGAAGGGCAACTGTTTTATCACCACCTGATTCAGCTGGATTCCATCCCGGACGCGGGATGCCCGGACGCGGGATATGGGAGAGCCGTACGCGGCGTCTGTATATGCGATGTATGATATATATGACATGTTGTATTGGGGGACCGTTGGGGAGGGGGTGGGAGACACACGGTCGTAGGCTCAGAATGTAAGAAAGAAATATTTCTTTACTGAAATGTTTTAGCATCGTATACGGGGATACGGGACACCGTGTTCAAAATGGGCTAGGCTTGCGTGGTATACACTACGGGGCATACACGTATAGTTATTTTCGCACTGTGATAAGCTCACAGATATCTATTCTGTTATGACTTATACTCTATATTCATTTACTATGTTATCATTTATGCCTTACATACTCGGTACATTATTCGTACTGACGTCCCTTCTTGTGGACGCTGCGTTTCATGCCACGCAGGTACGTGACAGAGCCAGTTTTGGTTCTTAGAAGCCTCGCAAAGACTGACAAATGTTGACTCCCCGTTTGTTCGAGCCTCATTCCCTTGGTACTATTTTGTATATATATATGCGGGCACGACGGCGCTCGGCCCTTCTTCTGTATATGTGTACTATGATTAGAGGCTCGTAGACAGATGTGTACAGTTAGATGTTTGTATCTTGGATTGTTCGTATTGCTGTATAACGGGATAGCAAAGTTTACTAGTCTATGTTTATGATGACTATTTTTAATGTAAATGTTTACGTAACAAAAAAAAAAAAATTGGCACAGCTCCTACGACCAACTTGATAATGAGAATAGGATGCGAGATAAGGGGTGCTCGGTACAAGTATCGGGTTCCCGTCACGGCCCCTAGTTGGGTCGTGACAGGGACAATGTGAATATAATGAAGATTGTTGTGAAAATAAGTAAAGCTCAGTGAGAAAGTGGCCAAAGCTATGATGTGATTTATGTAGTTAGAATATAAAAGGCAAGTGTGAACCGGAAAAACAAGCTATGGAATGAATAAAGAAGGGTTTGAGTTAAAGATTAAGATACGACACGAGATAATGTGCCTAGAATGTTATAAGTCGAGTAAAACTTAGATAACAAGAAAGAAAAGTTTAAACCCCGAGATTAAGAGGAAATGGAAAAGAAATATGATTGGCAGAAGAGATTGCGTGTTATAGTAATAAAAGAAACCCCCGAGATCCTTATAAGACCTTATGAGACTAGTTGAACATTCGAGGACGAACGTTCTAAAGGGGGGAAGGATGTTATATCCCGTATTTTGTACGTTGGAATGTTTTAAGTTGGTTGCGACAAGTTATGGCCAAGACTTTTAATTTCCGATTTTGTTGATTTTGTGTTAATGCACAAGTTGCATATTCATCTTTTCATTGGCATGGAGTGTTAAGGGTAAATTTGAAATAAGGAAAATTTGGGGCCAAAAGTGAATTATGAAAAGTTAGGCATTTCATGAAAATTAAGGGCTAGAAGTGAAATTTTGGGAACTAATTATTTCATGAAAGTGGCCATATGTGGCCATGTGTGTGGTGTGGGCCATGGTACACTTGTGGGATTTATATAAGTGTAGTAATAGATGACAATTGAGTCATCTTCATCATTCTTCATCCCCTTGGGAATTTTGTAGAACCTTGGAGAAAAATAAGGGACTATTCTAAGCCATGAGAAAAAAATGGAAGACCAAAAATCTTCACCAAAAAAAAATTATTTTTCCTAGCATTCCTACTAATTGGAAGGTCCTAAACAACATGAAGTGGTTGTTGGAGCAAACCAATCCTTGGTTCTTGCAAATCTCAACCCTAGCCAAGTTGAAGAACAAAATGGAGGAGGTGAGATTTAATCTTGTTTACATGCTTTCATAGATGATTTGTATACGTTGTAGTATATAGAAATGAATGAAATTCATGAAAGTTGGTATGTTGAGGTTTGGCCGTGAGCATGTGTTGTTGGTATAGGCATGATGAACAAATTTTATTTAGTGTTTGGTTGTTGTTGTCATGGATTATGTGATGAAAATGAAGGTATTGAATAATTCAAGTGAGTTGAATTATTGTGGGCTGGCCGTGTGTATTGGTTATGAGGGGGAAGAA
>NW_026719521.1:0-10195 GCF_029784015.1 Lycium ferocissimum
GCCAAATTTTCATTAACTCTTAGTTGCTTTAGCTTAAGCTTAAGTATGTTCCTAGTTGTCTAATCTTAGTACAAACTCCCTTGAAGGTAGAATCACGAGCTCAAAAGGCAAGCAAGTAGGCAATAGAGTTAAAAAGATATAAAGGTATGTAAGGCTAGCCCTTCCTTCAAAGGCATGATTCCTATATATATTGTAATTTCTTTCCGGTAATTCCCATGACCTTCTTACATTCCAAAAGATAAAAGCTAAAGAGTATTAAAAGTCTCCTACGAGATAAAGATGAGACATGTTCCATGATAATGATATGATGCTATTATGATGTTAATGATATTTACATGATTCCTTGATGTTATTCATTGTTGATAGCCTCGCCTTATAATGCTAGTTCCTTCAAGGTGAGACATGGCGATCATAATGTTCTATAATGTAATCGGAGGTTACCGACCTTACATCACTCCGATAGAGTTACAGTGCTTACTTGAGCTCTTATGCATGCCTTATGATAAGAATATATGTATGATTACACCGTGCCTAGATGGCCGGGCATGACACCGCTAAGGCGGGTGGCTTATGATAACATCGCGCCTACTTGGCCGGACATGACACCACTAGTGGGCGACGTGACACGATTAACCCGGACGCAGGAGGCCCGGACGCGGGCTAATGATGTTATTGATTCAGACAGCTTATGTATGTATGTGTGATATGTTATAAAGGTAGAAAGTAAGCATGCATGATTCTGCCTTAAGAGGCAAGCAGTTACAGTTATCTTCTCTTCTTATGATTTTGATATTCCTTTGTTATGTTACCATGTATGCCTTACATACTCAGTACATTATTTGTACTGACGTCCATTTCTTTTCCGATGCTGTGTTCATACCCACAGGTAACAGAGAGACGGTGCAGACGCTTAGGAGCTTACTCAGCAGTTGAACAGGAGCACCCCGCTACTTTGGAGGTGCAGCCTATTTGTTATTCTTTTGTGTCCATTTTTGGGGCATGGAGGGGTCCTGTCCCATCTTTATGATTTGAGCATTTCAGTTAGAGGCTCGTAGATAATTATGTGTGGGTCGTAGATGTTATGTGACTTCTCCGTTGTACATTATGTACATACGCATGTTTTTGGAGATTTTTTCACGATAGGTTTGTATTGAAAATGATGTATGCCCAGGTGGAGCATGGTAGTCAACATGATAAACGGTGCTCGGTAGTCGCCCTCCGGGTACCCTTTATGGCCTCTAGTTGGGTCGTGACATATATATATATATATATATATATATATATATATATATATATATATATATATGTATATATATCTGTGTGTGTGTGTGTGTGTGTGTGTGTGTGTACAAGTTGTAGTATCGTAAAGGAAGATAAAGACTGGACAAAGGAAGAAAGGAAAGGGTGTACTTTGTGAGGATTTCGTGATAAGAACAAGAACCGACAGAACACTAGAAGGACTATGATGCATAGCTGTGATGCAAACAAGTAGTTAAGAAGAATTACGGGACAAAATTTGCTAAGTTAATGAAAGGACGCATCATGGAATGGGTGGTGTGGAGTATCAACTTTTAATGGTATAGTATAGACATAAATCGGAATTGGGAACCTAGAGCAAGGACAAGAACTCAACTAGGAAAAAGAAAATAAGTTAAACCATCCGATGAAAAGAATCGGCATTATATGGAATAAACAAGGATCCCTATGTCACACCCTAATTTCGATTTTTTTTTTTTCAAATCAAATAAAATACCGCCCACAAAACATAACATACGCACGTAATGAAAATCGTAAAAACAAACATGCCTTTCGTTTTTTTTTTTTTCAAATATAAGGCACGTAATATAAGGCAGACTTCGGCTTATATAGCCGCTCGCCAAACACATCGGTAGCGTAATGCATACAAACACACCGACTTACATAGCCGCTTACAAATGACCGACATATCATACACTCGACACCGCTCGCAAAGTCTCTACTAACATCTCGTATACCATACAAGCACTCGGACGCGGCAAAGATTCCGAAGAAATGGAACTCGCCAATCCAGCCGGAACATCTTCTCGCTAACATCACCTACTCATCCGTGGGTACCGCGTGGCATGAAACGCAGCCCCCGAAGAAAGGGGGTCGATGACGGAATATGTACCGAGTATGCAAAGCGTAAAATGGAATCACAACCGAAAATGAAGTCGTAATAACCCAATTACCCAAGTACTTACATCCGACACACAAATCATACATACTCATACCGAACACATCATAATCTGTCATATGAAATAACATTAACCGATGTGGGATTTGCCTAAACCAATGTGGGATTTGCCTAAACCAGTGTGGGATTTGCCTAAACCAATGTGGAATTTTGCCTCATCATTGGGTTTGCCCCACCACTGGGTTTGCCCCACCATTGGGTTTGCCCCACCATCGGTAAACAGACTCATCATATCATCATACATCATCACATATCATATGCGGTCCATAGTGGGACCCGGCGGACAGAACGTGGTCGCCACCCTGTCTGGCGCCACAACACAGCATAACACCAGAAGTTTCAAATCTCCGTATCCCCGTCACACATCATAACGCCAAACACAAAGATAACACCAAATATAAATGGAACCCGGCCCTCTAGCGAGGGCTCGGTGAACCATAACACAAAGATGACACCGGAGTATATCATAGTGCGCACGATCACATACCGGCCCGGGATCCGGTGAAAGAGGTAACAACAGAACGCACGAGCAGATCGTAAGTATCCATAATCATACACATCATCATTTCAAACTCAACCGAATAACCAAAGCGAACTATTAGTTCAAACCAAAACAGTAGTCAAATCAGGTTTTCTTCCGAATCTCTCTCGGAAGCATATCAAACCGAACTTCAAAAACCATAGTTGCGTATCAAAATCATAGGCATAAAATCCTTATTTCCAACTCGACAGATAAATAAATAATCATGCTTGGGATCGGAAAAGTGGTCGTATTAAGTCCTTTTTTTTAAAAAATAGGTCATTTAAAACCAACATAGAAAAGTCGCGGGACCCACGGACGAGCGTCAACCCAATCCGGGCCCGCCTATAAAAATTTAAGTCCTTACTCGTCATGAAATCATTTGCGAAGAAATCAAAGCGATCCGAGCTCTCTCTTGAAAGTTATGGTCGTTCGTAGTTTCGAAATCGTTTAGGAACGTATCTTTTTTGAAAACAAAACTCTTTTGAAACAAAACTCTTTTGAAAATATAACTCTTTTGCAACCTTAGAAATTTAATGATACAAAAGACGTAAGGATCATAACTCGACCGCATTAAGGATACGAATATCAAGAAACATATAAGAATCGTTTACACAACATTTCAAACTCAATCATATCAAAGACATACGGACCATAGCCTGACCATACTAAGGATGCCAACATCAAAGCAAATACGAATCACAAACATACTCGAAATTTACGAATGGAGTTACCCCGAGGCACAAATCATGTCATACCTTAATCCCGTCTAAGACATGCCAAAAGAAAAGAAGGGTAAGCTTCACATACCCTGGATTGCTTCCTAAGCTAATCCAACTCAAGTCTCATCTTCTCAAAATCTACAATAACATCAACCCATACCAAACATTAGCCATACACACTTAGGAATTCAATTTCATGCCATCACTTTTATCTACAGAAATTTGGGCAGCACTTCCCCTATAAATTCAACAACCCCGAGAATTCAACTCGGCCAAATCATCAACAACAATACCAACAACCATTCCAACAACATCAATAAGTAATTTCCAATGCATTCTAACACTAACAAGTCATTTCCACGTACTTCGACAACATTCCAATTATATTCAATTCGACTACATATACCAAACCAACATTAACCATAGTATTTCCAACTTCAAAATACTTCATAACATTCCATATGGTGTTTGTCCCATATTTCCATCACAGAACCATTTTATAACGATTTTTAAGCTCCTTCTCCGTAAATAAACCAATATTAACACAAATAGAAAGAGATTCATACCTTTCCCTCGATAATAACGCTATATATTTACTCCTCCACCTTGAACTTAAGCCACAAAGCCTCAATACGCAGTTTTGAAGTCGCAACTATACGCTGTCTGGACCGGAATTTGGGAATTATACCTGGTTTCGGGCTAAAAGTTAGTGGTGAAAGGTTGGGGAATTTTCTAGAATATTTAGAAAGTTTTTGGTCTGATTTTTTGGCTGAAAATGAGGGGTTAAGCCCCTTTATAAAGCTGCCCGAAGTCACTGTAGCATCACTGTAGCAGCATCGTAGCAAACCGACCCATCGTAGCGATCCTTTCGTTCATCCGCGGAAATTATTTCGAGACCTAAAACTTTTATATACCGATCTCTTTATTTGCATACCCGGATATGTCCAAAACTCCATACAATCGTATAACTTATTCAACATCCCAAACTTTTTCTTATTCCAAATTTACCCTTAACACTCCATACCAATGAAAAGATGAATATGCAACTTGTGCATTAAAACAAAAACAAAATCGGGAATTAAAAGTCTTATCCACAACTTGTCGCAATCCAACTTAAAATATTCCAACGTGCAAAATACGGGATATAACATCCTTCCCCCCTTTAGAACATTCGTCCTCGAATGTTCAACTAATCGCATAAGGTCTTATAAGGGTCTCGGAGGGGGGTTTCCTTTATTACCATAGCATGCACTCTCACCTACCAATCATATTTCTTTTTCATCTCTTCTTCAACTTCTCAAATCATTTCCTCCCTGTTATTACTCTGCCACAGTACCTTAACAAAAGCCATGTCTTTAGTACGTAACCTTCTTATTTTACGAACAACATAACAAGGTCCAATACATATCGGGCTAAACCTTTCCTTCTCGTAATTCCCTTTACTCAACTTGTAACATTCTAGGCACATTATCTCGTGTAGTCTCTTAATCTTTAACTCAAACCCTTCCTTTTTCGTTCCATAGCTTGCTTTTCCCGTTTCACACTTGCCTGCGTATTCTAGCTACGCATCACATCATAGCCTTGGCCACTTTTTTTCACTAGACTTCACTTATTTTCATAACAACCCTCATTGTATAACACTTCTTAACCCTTTACTCTTTCTCGATCAACTTCTTCCTCTCGTACTCTTGTCTTAATCATACTATTACTTCTTTCTCGAGGTCGGCCCATACTCGCAACTTACTCAAATCTTACCATTACGGTGAACGCGGCCTTTCAAGTCGCATTACAAACCTACATCTCATTTTTTTTTTCTTTTTCTCGGGAAAATTTCGGCGAGTTTCGTCTATATTTCTTACTATCTCAAACTCGCACGCAGAAATACCAACAATGCCTCATAGAGGCCAACATATATATACACATATCATATCATATCGCAGCCACACAGGGCTCCCAATATCATCAACAGCACACAAATGATAAACATACCTCTTATGCCCAACTCAAACGGCACCTGTTACACTTTCTTGTTTACTTCCCCCTTTAGTCTTCAACTTGTATTTCAATCGTGAGTCCCATATCCTTGCCAACATACATCTTTCATACCTTTACTTACCTGCGTACTTTATGACTTCCAACATCGTCACTCACTTCCTTCTGTCAGTGTCATTCTTCTGCTGCAATCAAAAGTCGGGGTAAGGAATCTCATTGCCTATGACTTGGCTCTATGGCACGATCTCAGATATGAAAGAAGAGTAACCACCCTAGATGCCCCGTAGCCTCCTGTTTATAAATGTGGCGCGCAACACACCATAAACAAGACTCTACTGGACACGACTTTGCAGACAACCCCTAGGACGAACTGCTCTGATACCACTTTGTCACACCCTAATTTCCGATAGGGTATGATGGGCACCCGACCCTTACCTAGGGTCGAGCGAACCCGCTGACTATCGTAATACTCTTAACCATACTGGGCCCACAAAACATAACATACGCACGTAATGAAAATTTTTCGAAAACAAACATGCCTTTTTTTTTTTTTTTTTTCAAATCAAATAAAATCGCAATCGTATGAAAACCGTAATATAAGGCACAACAAAGACTTCGGCTTATATAGCCGCTCGCCAAACACATCGGTAGCGTAATGCATACAAACACACCGACTTACATAGCCGCTTACAAACAGACCCGACATATCATACACTCGACACTGTCTGCAAAGTCTCTACTAACATCTCGTATACCATACAAGCACTCGGACGCGAAAGATTCCGAAGAAATGGAACTCGCCAATCCGGCCTGGAACATCTTCGCTAACATCACCTACTCATCCGTGGGTACTCGCGTGGCATGAAACGCAACCCCCGAAGAAAGGGGTCGCACGGAATATGTACCGAGTATGCAAAGCGTAAAATGGAATCACAAAAATGAAGTCGTAATAACCCAAATACCAAAGTACTTACATCCGACACACAAATCATACATACTCATACCGAACACATCATAATCGTCATATGAAATAACATTAACCGATGTGGGATTTGCCTAAACCAATGTGGGATTTGCCTAAACCAAAGTGTGGGATTTGCCTAAACCAATGTGGAATTTTGCCTCATCATTGGGTTTGCCCCACCACTGGGTTTACCCCACCATTGGGTTTGCCCTACCATCGGTAAACATACTCATCATATCATCATACATCATCACATATCATATGCGGTCCATAGTGGGACCCGGCGGACAGAACGTGGTCGCCACCCTATCTGGCGCCACAACACAGCATAACACCAGAAGTTTCAAATCTCCGTATCCCCGTCACACATCATAACGCCAAACACAGCATAACACCAAATATAAATGGAACCCGGCCCTCTAGCGAGGGCTCGGTGAACCATAACACAAAGATGACACCGGAGTATATCATAGTGCGCACGATCACATACCGGCCCGGGATCCGGTGAAAGAGGTAACAACAGAACGCACGAGCAGATCGTAAGTATCCATAATCATACACATCATCATTTCAAACTCAACCGAATAACCAAAGCGAACTATTAGTTCAAACCAAAACAGTAGTCAAATCTGGTTTTCTTCCGAATCTCTCTCGGAAGCATATCAAACCGAACTTCAAAAACCATAGTTGCGTATCAAAATCATAGGCATAAAATCCTTATTTCCAACTCGACGGATAAATAAATAATCATGCTTGGGATCGGAAAAGTGGTCGTATTAAGTCCCTTTTTAAAAAATAGGTCATTTAAAACCAACATAGAAAAGTCGCGGGACCCACGGACGAGCGTCAACCCAATCCGGCCCGCCTATAAAAATTTAAGTCCTTACTTGTCATGAAATCATTTGCGAAGAAATCAAAGCGATCCGAGCTCTCTCTTGAAAGTTATGGTCGTTCGTAGTTTCGAAATCGTTTAGGAACGTATCTTTTTTGAAAACAAAACTCTTTTGAAACAAAACTCTTTTGAAAATATAACTCTTTTGCAACCTTAGAAATTTAATGATACAAAAGACGTAAGGATCATAACTCGACCGCATTAAGGATACGAATATCAAGAAACATATAAGAATCGTTTACACAACATTTCAAACTCAATCATATCAAAGACATACGGACCATAGCCTGACCATACTAAGGATGCCAACATCAAAGCAAATACGAATCACAAACATACTCGAAATTTACGAATGGAGTTACCCCGAGGCACAAATCATGTCATACCTTAATCCCGTCTAAGACATGCCAAAAGAAAAGAAGGGTAAGCTTCACATACCTGGATTGCTTCCTAAGCTAATCCAACTCAAGTCTCGGCTGCTCAAAATCTACAATAACATCAACCCATACCAAACATTAGCCATACACACTTAGGAATTCAATTTCATGCCATCACTTTTATCTACGTAAATTTGGGCAAAGACTTCCCCTATAAATTCAACAACCCCGAGAATTCAACTCGGCCAAATCATCAACAACAATACCAACAACCATTCCAACAACATCAATAAGTAATTTCCAATGCATTCTAACACTAACAAGTCATTTCCACGTACTTCGACAACATTCCAATTATATTCAATTCGACTACATATACCAAACCAACATTAACCATAGTATTTCCAACTTCAAAATACTTCATAACATTCCATATGGTGTTTGTCCCATATTTCCATCACAGAACCATTTTATAACGATTTTTAAGCTCCTTCTCCGTAAATAAACCAATATTAACACAAATAGAAAGAGATTCATACCTTTCCCTCGATAATAACGCTATATATTTACTCCTCCACCTTGAACTTAAGCCACAAAGCCTCAATACGCAGTTTTGAAGTCGCAACTATACGACCGTCCGGACCGGAATTTGGGAATTATACCTCGGTTGCGGGCTAAAAGTTAGTGGTGAAAGGTTGGGGAATTTTCTAGAATATTTAGAAAGTTTTTGGTCTGATTTTTTGGCTGAAAATGAGGGGTTAAGCCCCTTTATAATAGCCGCAAAAACCGAATTAAAAGTCACCGTAGCATCCAACTTAAAATATTCCAACGTAGATTTCGAGACCTAAAACTTTTATATACCGATCTCTTTATTTGCAATACCACTCGTTCATCCGCGGAAATTATTTCGAGACCTAAAACTTTTATATACCGAAAATCTCTTTATTTGCATATGTCAAGAATGTGCTAAAGAAAAGTGAGAATGGAATATGTCCAAAACTCCATACAACTGAATCACTCGCGTATAACTTATTCAACATCCCAAACTTTTTCTTATTCCAAACCATAGTATAAAAGCATGGAGATCAGGGACTAAAGGAGGACAACCATTTTATGAAATTAATGATAGCACCGTAAGCTCTCAAGCTACAACATTCGAGGATGAATATTTCTAAGGGGGGGGGGGGGGGAAGAATTTTACACCTCAAAAAAACAAATTCGCGTCGTTTGCGTTATAAGTAAACTAACGTAAGCTCGAAGACGTTCATAGAACCCTTATAAGGTTAAGGAATACTCTTAACTTTCTAAAGCTTCCGGGATCAAGCAAATCGAAGAAAATAAGTTTGTCGAAAAATTGGAAAATTTGGCAGAATTTTGGACAGAAATTTTAGGTCAAATTTAGAGAAGCATATCTCCTAGTGTATCAGGAGTTTTGAAGTCAAACAAAAGCCTAAATTGAAGTTCAGGAAGTTCAGTTTCCAACGCAACAAACCGTTCTTCAAAATGACATCGGAATAAGGAGTTATGGGCATTTCAAGATAAGCCTCTAAGCTGCCAAATGGTCTCCCCCGTTGGGCCCCACTTGGAAAGTCGGTGGAACCGAATTTCATAGGGTATAAATACCCTATGATTCCCTTTTTTTCATCATTTATACTTTTTTTGAGTTCTAGACGCATCCATACACTTCTCTTAAGCACTTATAACCCCTTAAATCAAGAATCCAACAAGATTACACCAAAATAGTTCATGAAAAGTGATTGTTCTTGTTTCTACTTGATGTTGTGGTGAGTTTGATCCTGAAGAAAGTTTGTGTGGCTAAATTTCTTCAAGTATAAGGTATGTTCTTCATCCTATCTCTTATGTTGAGTTGATTTGAAGGTTTAGTAGGTCTTAAAAGTGAAAATAGTTATGGAGGTAAGGTCATAAAGTGTTGTGTTGTAGTTATTGAGTTTATGGAATGTTTTAAGCATGTTGTAGCTGTGTTGTAGGGATAATTTCCATGTATATGGATGGTATCTAATGTTGTTGGTGTGTTGATGAGGTTATGCTCCTTGATTGGGAAGAAAGGAAGTGTATATTGTTATAGTATATTGATAAACATCCTGTGGGATGTTTTATGGGATATTTTGGTATTGATGATGATGTTGTTGGCGTTATTGTTGTTGTTCTTGTCTTTGGTTGTTGGTATTGTGATTTTGGGCTAGGGATATAAATAGGGGAGATATTGCTCGAATTTTGGCAGATTCTAAAGAGGTTTAATTTGAAGACTTAAGATAAGCATATGATGATAAGCCTAACAAGAGTATGAATTCTCTTGAATGTAGATTTACGAGCTTGGAAGGATAAGCGTTAAATAGTAAGAGACCAAAAAGATATGTTAAGGCTAGTCCCTTTCTTTCTAAAGGCATGATTCTTTTCTTATGAACCGATACATGTTTCTTATAACATCCTTATTCCCAAAAAGCTAGAAGTTCATAATTATCAAAATTCTTATGATGCCAAAGATAGATGTT
>NW_026719522.1:0-16598 GCF_029784015.1 Lycium ferocissimum
TAAGTTTGGATTGGCTTAGGAAGCGGCTAAGGTATATAAAGCTCAACTTTTCTTTCCTTGGCATGTCTTAGTTGAAAGTAAGTTGTGACACGAGTCCCGAGGTAACCCTATTCTTGCTGTCCGAGCATGTTTATGGTTTTTATTTGTCACACCCCGATCTTACTAGGGTGTGATGGGCACCCGACCCCGTAACTAGAGCCGAGCGAACCCACTGACTCTACTACGCACTGATTTTTTTTTTGAATCTCGACGTCAAGTATACATAATAAGATTTCTAAAATACTCTGTCGATGCTTTTAAATCAAATAAAACATGTAACTGTACACAACTTGTATCATAGTACAAATCGACTCCCGAAACCCACGACCGTGTCCGCAAAGTCTCTAACTTCCAACAAGACATCATGGCATAGCACGCCGACTCGGTGACACCCGCAACGAACGGAGCTCGCCAACTACGCTGGAACATCTTCTATGCTACCTCACCATCCGGTGTACCGCGCGGCATGAAACGCAGCCCCCCGAAGAGGGGTCGGCACGAACAATGTACTGAGCATGTAAGGCATAAGTAATAACATTGTAAGAGATATAAACATGAGTAGAACAGGATATCATATCGTGAGGTAAAGAAAATAACCTGTACATGTGAACAATAACCGCATGGATACATAGAACATCTCATCCGATAGAGAGTAACTCGTGTATCCGAGTGCCTGCGGGGGGCGGATGCCATGCTAAGCCGCCTTTGAAAAATATTTCTTTTCATATATAAAGAAGGCATAATATGATATATTGCCGAGGCGTCGTTGTACCGATCCATTTAACCACAAGTGAATATATATATCCCGCGTCCGGCATCCCGCGTCCGGATGATATCAAGCCGCACGGACATGCACCGCGAGTATAGCCCGCCGCCCATACCGCTCGCCCTTTTTCCCGCTTTCCCCAAATACATTTTTATACATATATATATATATATATATACCATAGCATGCAGGGGAGCCCAAGGGAAATCATGTACTTATCGGAGTGACGTAAGGTCGGAACCCTCCGATCGCTTTATGGAGTAAACATGGTCGCTTTGTCTCACCTTGAAGGGACGATAATCATAAGGCGAGACTATCAACATAGAACATGTCATAGCATATCGGGTTATAGACATAGCATAGCTGACATCATAGAATCATAGGTATCATAGTCACCATAGGATCCTAGTCATCATAGAATCATAGTCGTTGCTTTAGTCACTAAGACTTTCAATATTGTAAAACTTGGTTTTTGAAGAAGAAGAATATTTTAGAAAACATTTGTAGACTTTTTAGAAAAGAAAATCATGCATTGGGGTCAAGGGTTTAGTTAAAACAATTCTTATTTAGTAGTCGGAATAATATCCAAAAGTTTTTTAACCGTAATATTGAAATAAACCGAAGTGGAGCCATAGGAGGAAATTAGGGAATAGTGGGCCCACCTCGAGTCAAGTGAGGTGGCGTACGCGAGCTCACGTATAATACATTTCATGACAAGGCTTATAAGAGACTTAGGACATACGGGTCTTATTCATGCAAGTTCTAGGTGTTTAGACCTTTCTTTCAACTATTCATGAACACTTGATTCAATTTACCGAGCGAATAGTGACTAATTTCAATCTCAGATTTCTAGGAAAGGAATTGTCCCCGAGATACGTATTCAAGCTTATTACGTCTAAGACATGCCATAGAAAGAAGGGGTAAGCCTTACATACCTTTTCCGCTTCTTACGCTTCTCTAAATTCGAGCTCCAAATCCGCCAAAAATCTACAAATGGTCGCATTTACCAAACCTTAGTTAGGGGCATTCATGAGTTGATTTTTCAAAGTAACACTTTGGTCGCCGAAATTTTGGCAAAGATTTCCCCTATAAATACTCCATCCCACCAAGTTCAACTTGGCTAATTTCAATCAACAACAATCCGGGAATTCAACCCGGCCAAACCAACAACAATACGAACAATAACATCTCATTCACCTTCAAGTAAGCTACGTATATTCAAACTCACATTATTGATCATTCGTTCACTATTATTCCGAGGCCTTTCAAACACGATTTAAGAACATTTCAAGTAATCCATACAATATTCGAAACATTGCAAATCACATACCACTTCACCCGAAAACTACCAAACCCGAGAACACAACACAATACATTTCTTTCTTTCAACTTCATAAACTATATCAACAATCTCATATGTTAGCAACCTTATTTCCATAAATTCAAGAAACCATATTGAAATCAAATTAAACTCCAAATCGGCCCACATGACTTATAGCTTCAACTTGATCATCATTCTTCATTTTACGTCATAGAATTCATTACGACGACAACCAACATACAAGATAACATCAATCAAACACTAAATAAAATTAGTTCCACTCTTCTATACCCTACTACATACTTTCGGCCAAGCACACACACACCATATCTTTACGAACTTCATCCACTTCAACACATCACAACCTATCCACACGTCCATACACACACACACATAACATAAGAAAATAAAGATTGAACATCATCTTCTTCACCTTACCTCTTCCTCGGCTAGGCTTCAACATAGCTTCAACGAGCGATTTTCTTGCTCCAACGACTACTCCACGTCGTCGAGGGCCTTCTAATTAGTAGGAAAACATGAAGAGAACAATTTTTTCATGATCATGTTCAAAGTGGCTGTTCGCCACCCCTTGGCCGAACCCCTTTCTCTCTCTTTTCTTCATCTTTCTTTTGTTCTTTCTTGAATTTTCTTGAATTCCAAATGGATGATTCATGTCTTATTAATCACCCCACATATATATATATATAATATAGCACATGACCATGCACATGCCTCATTTTTCTTCCAAATTTTTCTAGAGTTTTCTTCTCATTTTCTTGAAAATAAATGATGACTTAATAGTTTGACTTGGTCATCCCTTGGCCTTTTCTTGGTTATTGTGAAATTCCCGCTTTTGCCCCTCGACTTTCCTCAATATTACCATTTTGCCCTTAGCCTTCCACATTATTTCCATACCGCCAACATTCATAAATAATTTTTATAACCACTCTGCATTAAAATAACCCTTAAAAATAATCTCGTCCTTAACTTCCCGCCATTAACTCGAAATATTCAAATGCAAAAATGCGAGGTGTAACATTATTGTTTCCTGACATTCGTATTCTTAATGTAGTTGAATTATGGTCCTTATGTCTTTTATATGATTAAGTTTCAAAAGTTGTATAAAAGTTTTGCTTTCAAAAGAGTTTTTGTTCTTAAATGATTTCGTAACTACGAACGGTCGTAACTCTCACCGAAAGGCTCGGATCGCTTCGATATGTTCGTATGAGGTTCCATGATAGGTAAGGCCCGTAACTTTTATGAGCGGGCTCGGATCGACTTGATATGTGCTTGCGACTCCTTAAATTTACTTTAATGCAGCTTTAACGACAAAGTATTTAGAATGGATTTGATACGATCTCTTTTTTAGAAGAACTTAACATGATTGTCGTTTTAGCTCTCAAGCGTCGACTACCTACTTATCCATTGAGTCTGTTATGATGATTTATGTGCATATGGTTTCTCACTACTCTGCTCGTGCGAAGCTCAATATGTCTTTCACTGAGACCCGGGCCAGGACACGCATTCGTGCAACTCCACTGCATTATTCACCGAGTCCCTCACTAGAGGGCCGGGACACGCTATATATATATATATATGATGATGTGATGGGGATGGAGGCCAGGATGGCATACCGAGTCCCTTGCTAGCGGGGCCGGGACAACGCTATTCACCGAGTCCTGCCACTGTAGGGTCTGCACGATATATATATATATATATATATGTATTTATGCATGATGATGATATGATTTTTACGCGTCCCTCACGCGTAGGGTCGGGACACGTTTATATATATATATATATGATGTGATGGGGATGGAGGCCGTGATGGCATACCGAGTCCCTTGCTAGCGGGGCCGGGACAGGCTATTCACCGAGTCCCTCACTAGAGGGTCGGGTACGATATATATATATATATGTGTGTGCATGCATGATGATGATATGATTTTCTTTACCGCGTCCCTCACTAGAGGGCCGGGGCACTTTATATGTATACTTTATATATGTATATCATGATTTTACTCACCGAGTCCCTTGTTAGAGGGCCGGACACGCTATATGTTTTTACGATGATTTTATGACATCGACATGCATTGTATATGTTTTCAAAGGCAAGTCTTATGTTTTTCGGTACATTTTTACTTCAAGATGATCCCGCTATCGTATTTCATGCTTTACATACTCGCACATATTCCGTACCGACCCCTTTTTCTTCGTGGGGCCGCGTTTCATGCCGCGCAGTACACTCATTTAGCCGAAGATATTAGTGTAAGATGTTCCAGCGGGATTGGCGCGAGCTCCACTTTCTCCTGAGGCCGCCGAGTCAGAGTATTATGTTATGGTATCATGTTACATGTTAGAGACTTTGCAGACAGAGTCATGTACGTAGTATGTCAGTTTGTAAGCGGCTCCATAAGCCGATGTATTGTTACGCATTATTTTACAAATTTTATACGATTATAGATTTTATTTGATTTGAAAGAGTATAAAAAGCATGTTTGATATCCGAAACCTTTCATGATGTATTTATGTTAGGACTTAAGGGCCCAGTACGATTTGAGTATCACGAGAGTCAGCGGGTTCGCTCGGCCATAGGTAAGGGTCGGGTGCCCATCACACCCTATCGGATTAAGGGTGTGACAAAAAATGAATATCTTAGTCATCTTTTTGGTATATATATGCCCTCCATAGTGGTGACACATGTCCAACCCTTGACATGTGTCCCATTATCCTCCATGAACCAATCATATTCATCCATATGTTGTGGGCCCACTTAGTGGTCTAATTAGGCTAATTAATCATAATTAATCACTAATCCCCACTTAATAATTTAATCATGGTTAATTAATCCCTAATCTCCATTAATATTTCTACACTAATGGAAATTGCAAACAAGTCGTGCCATATTAATATCGGGGATTAAAAGTCCTTGTCTCATATCCAAAAATAATCTTGTCCTTGGATTTATGTCGATTAGCTTACGAATAATCCATCGTATAAAAATACGGGGTATAACATCCTTTCCCCTTTAGAACATTCGTCCTCGAATGTTAAACTAGCCTCATAAGGTCTTACAAAGGTTTCGAGGAAGTTTCTTTTTATTGAGGACATATAGTCCCATCCACCAATCAATATAATCAAATGAGAGATTTAAATTACCCGTAGGCATAGGAACAAGTGAAGATACTCATTCTTTATCTTCTCTTCAGCTTCCCAAGTCATCTCTTCCTGATCATTATTCTGCCACAATACCTTAATGCATGCCACATTCTTAGTACGCAACTTCCTCACCTGACGATCAAGTATAGCTATAAGGTTCTCCTCATAAGATAATTCCTCCGTTACCTGGACCTCATCCATGGGGAATACTCTAGAAGGGTTACCAATTCATTTACGAAGCATCGACACGTGAAAGATTAGATGCACTGCTTCCAAATTAGGTGGTAGGTCTAAATCATAGGCAACCTTGCCTACCTTACGAATAATCCGATAAGGCCCAATATACCTCGGGCTAAGCTTCCCTCTCTTACCGAATCTCATTACACCCTTCATGGGTGACACCTTCAAGAATACCCAATCACCAACCTGAAATTCTAAGTGTCGACGTCGATTATCTGCATATGACTTCTGTCGACTCTGGGCTGCTAACAACCTTTCCCGAATAAGTTTCACCGTATCAATAGCTTGTTGAATCATATCTTGGCCGATTAATTTAGTCTCCCCAACATCAAACTAGCCAATAGGTGACCTGCACTTTCTGTCATACAGAGCCTCATACGGTGCCATCTGGATGCTAGAATGGTAGCTATTATTTTAGGCAAACTCAATAAGTGGCAGATGATCATCCCAGCTGCCTCTGAAGTCATTAACACAGGCCCGCAACATATCTCCTAGCGTCTCGAATAGTACGCTCGGCCCGTCCGTCGCTCCGAGGGTGGAATGCCGTGCTAAGATTCACCCGTGTCCCCAATCCCTTCCGGAATGATCTCCGCAGGTTAGTTGTAAACCGAGGATCCTTTGTCCGATATAATAGATGTGGGAACCTCGTAAAATGTCACTATCTCCTTGATATATAACCTCGCATAGTCCTCAGCTGAATAAGTAGTCCTGACTGAGAGAAAATGGGCTAATTTTGTCAGCCTATCCACAATAACCCATATAGAGTCATACTTCTGTGGAGTGCGAGGTAAGCTTGTAATGAAGTCCATATTCTGGAATCTTTAGCCTCATACATTACTTCTTGACTTCTTTAAAAGACTTTAACTGTCACTCTGCTTTTTAGCTCTTAATCTCTATCCTTAGAGTTAGTTATCAAGTAGCGATGAAGTTCCCTCATATAATAGCTTTACATAGCCGCTTTGTGCTTTAACTATCATCAGCTGGTATAATTCTGGCACATTTTTGATTTGACATATAAGTTCATTGTCATCAGTAACCAGCTTGTTCTGATCGTCTCACTTAAACCATTCTATAATTCCCTTAACCCAACTTGTAACACTCTAGGCACATTATCTCGTGTCATTTCTTTATCTTTAATTCAAACTCTTCTATTGCCCCTTTGCTCAGATTTTGCTCTTAACTTTCCTGTCACACATTATGTTGCAATCTTTACAAGAATATGCGAAGGTGCTCAAATTAGCCCAAGAAATACCTTAGCGTCGCTTCACTAATCCTTATGTTTTACCTTGTCTTCTCCTCTCTTATCTTACAACCGGTATCGGGATAGATCTTTAGTTCAACCATGGCCATGTCCTGTTTGCCCTCAGTACTAATTCTATCTCGGTAATTTGGCTTAAACCATCTTTACATCTTTCTGTAATGTACCCAAAATATCATAACTGCATTGTCATTATTGAGTCCTTACTCCTCTTATCAAGTACTCACTCACTTGGTCTTACGCTTAACATACAAATATTCGTAGGTTGCATAACTATTCTTGTACAATTTGTATAAGGTATATTCAATCTTAGACATAGTCTTTCCGTCTCTTGGTTCATTCTGCTTTACATATCTCATTCATACTAAAACTCGCTCGTCCTATTTTGTCATATTTCTTTCCCTTCCTTTATTCACTCTTTGACTTTCTCATTTCCTACCATAGGAGATTTTCTATCCCTCTCCTTTGTTACTTATAAGTTGCAATATCATTAGCGAACAACTCTATAGCCAACATCTTGGCCATATAGCATCGCTATCCTTTATAATATCTCTTAAGTTATTCAATACCATTCTCTTGTCATACTCTTTCTCTTTATACACATCCACTTTCTAACATCATGTCATTCAAGGTCTCTACAAAAACTTCTTAACACTGCTCAATTACCATCCCGACTTCTATCCATTTATCCGTTTATATTTTGGCTTTCAGATCTTACTAACTTGTTTCAGCAAGGGGTCTCATTTGAAGTTTAAGCATCCATATCAAATATATTGCAGTGTCAATTGTTTCCATCTCACCCTTGCATTTCTCTCACCCGCTTCCCCCCTTTAAGGGTGTACTTATACCATTATCCGTTTATACTTTGCCCCATGTCCCTATTTCCAATCTCAATTTCCAATCCACTTTTTTATTCCGACGATAAGTGTCCAAAGTTCTCTTGAAATATTATCTTTATCCCAACCTAAATATCGACGAGAACCTTTCCATATATAGTGCAAAATTTCATCCGATTCCTTTGATGAATTTATAATACACCATTTGTTCCTCAAGCAAAGCACTTATACCGTCTTTGTCTCTTAAGGATTCCTTTAAGGACTATTTTCGAGGTGAAGTCGTGTGCACGCGGTAGCATCTCTTTATGCCTTATGCCTTTTTACCCTTGTTGTGTGGCCAACACGACTTCTAACTTACTCAAAAACATATCAAGTTCGTCTTAATAATGGTCTTATCTTATCACCATGTCGTCGTACTACACCTTTAAGTTCATAACTATATATTCCCCTTTCATTCCATACTCGTACTCAATTAATTACGTCTATCTTGGGTGCTTCCATTAGAATTCCCTTATCATTTCTCCCGTCTCTGTCTATCTTTTATCCTACACACTAGGAATCTTATGCTACCTCCGTATCATTCGGAACACATTACTTCCGCATAATCCTTTTCTCATTTTCGAAACGTATTCTGTTCACCCATGTTTATTCGTATCATACCGGTCATTTTCTAGCATTCATTCTACCTCGTTGCTCATCTTTCTATAACTGGATCTTTCACAGTCCCGTCACTTATAGTACTCGTGTCCTTGGCTACACATGTCATGATCTATTACTACACTGTTATCTCGCTCTCTTCTTATTTCCTTCTTTTCTGGTGCTCGCTATCATTTCCGTTGTATCATAATCTTTATTCTAAACTTTCCCTATAGAAGAACTTTATAAGTCTTTCTTGTTCGTTCTATAACTCACTTGTATACCTTAGTCACATAGGTCACGTCATATCCTTTAGTCACCCCCCTCGCTAGGTTAACTTATTTTCATAACAATTCTCATTATATTCACATTATATTCTGTTCGTAATCAATCTTATAATATAACACTTCTTAACCTTTTACCCTTTCTGGTCGATCTTATCCTTAATATCTCACAAGCTGTCCTATCAATACATTCATATCCGTCACAATTCTTTTTCCTCTATGCCCTTGTCGCCATCATACTATTACTTCTTTTAACTATAAACTCATCATAATTTATCCTTGCTTATCAATTCAGTCGATACCTTAATATAACACCCTATCAAGATTTACTAGCCTTTTCTAAATCATCTCTTAGTACCACAAGCCCTTTCCAAATCCTTTTTACCATATCAATATCGACCTCCTAATTACTATTACCATCAATTCAGCAGTTAACTTATTTCTCGAGGTCAGCCGTACTCGCAACTTAGTCAAATCCTATCATTACTATTGGTACAACCTTTCAAGTCATATCACAAACCTATGTCTCATTCTCTTTTTATTTCTAGGAAAATTTTGGCAGAGTTTCCTCTGTATTTCTTACCATCTCGAAACCTGCACGCAGGAAATACCAACAGTGCCTCACAGGGCCAACATATATATATATATATATATATATATATATATATATATATATATATATATATATATATATATATATATATATATATATCATATCATATCACAGCCACACAGGGCTCCCAATATCAACAACAGTACGAAAATGATGAACTTACCTCGTGTGTTCTTGTTCAACTCAAACTGCACCTGTTACACTTTCCTGTTTACTTTCCCTTTCAATCTTCAACTTTACATTTCAATCGCACCTCAATACCTTACCCGACATATACCTTTCGTACCTTTACTTACCTGCGTGCTTTGTAACTTCCAATATCGTCGGGCCGCTTTCTTCTCGTCGATGTCGTTCTTCCGCTCGAAATCAAAGGTTAGTATAAGAAATCTCATTTCCTATGGCTTGGCTCTATCGCACGATCTTAGATATGAAAGAAAGGTAACATCCTAAATGTCCGTAGCCTCCTCGTTTATAGATGTGGTGCACAACACACCGATAAACAAGACTCTACTAGACACGGTCCGTAGACACTCCGAGGATGAACCGCTCGATACCACTTTTGTCACGACCCAACCCCGTAGGCCGTGACTAGTTCCCGAGCTGGACACTCGTATACACCTGTTAACTATAATCGTCCACAACTAGCATAATAAAGAACTTATATATAAAGAGGCAAGACGTCGTCTCAAAACATATCACATATATATATATATATCATATATACCCGTCTCCCGAGGAGTTACAACTATCATATATAACATCGTATATATATATATATACAAGGCTATCATAATATGTGGGATATATATATATATATATATATATATAGGCCAACAAGGTTGCCACTACACACAACATCCCAAAAATATATATATATATACGCAAGCCGACAAGGCGCCACTACGAATGGGAACGTCCCAAAACATAAGTCATATATACACAACCGAACAACAACTATATACAACCCACACATATGTCTACGGTACCTCTAAGAGTAACAACAAGTAACATATGACGGGACGGGGCCCCGCCGTACCCCCGGATAAACACATATATACAACAAAAGGATCGTACCAAAAATCTAGGCTCCGGAACAAGGAGCACTCCAAGATAGTGAATAGATATCCTAAGCTGGCAGATCACCAAACGAGTATCTGTACCTGCGGGCATGAAACGCAGCCCCCCGAAGAAAGGGGGTCAGTACGAAATATGTACTGAGTATATAAAGCATGAAATACAGTAAATAGGATTATAACCGAAATAAGAAGTACAGAAAACGAGTACAATAACCAGAATACCAAAATGCTTGCTTTTGAAACACAAATCATGCATGTCAATATCATATATATCATATCCGGCCCATTATAGGACTCGGTGAACATAGTCGCCACCCCGTCTTTGGCACCATAACACAGATACATGTACACATAACTCCGGCCCACTCCGTATCACAACATAACACTATATCATCCATAACACCATAACACATATCATCATATCATCATATATATATCGTACCCGGCCCTCTAGTGAGGGACTCGGTGAATATATATATATATATATGCATAATATATATATACCCGGCCCTCTAGTGAGGACTCGGTGAAAGATGTAACAACAAGATGCACGAGCGAGTAGTGAGTAACCATATGCATATAAATCATCTTTTGAGACTCAATAGATAAGTAGACTAACCAACGCTCGAGTATCAGGACGATAGTCATACTCAGTACTCTTTGAATATCATTATGAACTATATCAAAATAAAGCCTCAGGGATCATAGACATGTATCAAATTAATACGAAATAGCTTATGAGAGTTAAGAACATTATTCATTACAGAATCCTTTAAGAATAGGAACTTTTATGTATCATTTACCATCCAATCATATAGAAGACTCGAGGGCAGTAGCTTGACTATATTAAGAATTCTAATATCAAGAAGTGAATAAGAATCATAAACATGCTCGGAACTTATGAATAGAGTTACCCCAAAGCTCATATCGTATCATACTTACATCTAGGACATGCCAAAAGAAAGAAGGGATAGGCTTTACATACCTTTAGCGTTTACTCGCAACACAACACGTATACGCTGCCCAATAGTACCTCAACCTATATTAAGACGTCAAGAACTACGATTAAACTACGAAGAGATTCAAAACGTATTCCAACGTCAGTAACTCCTTTCTAGATAATTAGACGACGTTTCCCTTATATTCAAACCAACCACATGTAACTAAGTCAACATCACCAATCATACATTCAAGTATCAACCCGAGACTATTCAAACATGACTCGAGAACACTTCGGACAGCCCGTACAACACTCCAAAACAGCCCAACCAACACACAATACAACATATAATCTTCCAAGTTCAACAAGAACAACAACAACACATTCTTTTCTTTCAAATTCATGAACTATACCAACAACCATACGTTAACAACATCATCCACATAAATGCAAGAAACTATATTAACATCATATTAACTTCTACAATAGCCCACAACAATTACAACTCCAACTTGAACCATTAAACCCTTCATTCTCATCATAAAATCCATAACAACAACAACCAAAATACCAAGTAAAATTAGTTCATCATTCCTACACAAAACAGCCCCTACACGGCCTTAACACCAACATACATAATTCCATGAATTTCATCCATAACTACACATTACAACACGCTCAAACCATCCTCAATACATGTAAAAGAAGATTAAACCTTACCTTTAACACTTGACTTCTCAACTTGGCTAGAATTTGTGAATTGCAAGAATGAATATTTTGATTGCTCCCAAGGCTACTTCACGTTACTAGGGACCTTCCAATTGGTTGAAATGCTAGAAGAAAATCAAATTTTGATCAACATCTAAGGGCTTCAATCTCGGCCAGCCATGGCCGAGAGCCTCTCTTTCTATCTCTAAGGTTTTCTAAGGTTGTGAAGATGATGAAATGGCTTCCTTGTCATCAATTAACCTTATATATGATTCCTATAAGGTGGACACATGTCCCACTCATGGCTTGAGCCAATCAAATTTGGCCAAGCCACGGGTGGGGCCCACACGGCCACTAATGGCTACTTAGTGAAATAATTAAGTTTTTAATCCCACTTAATAATCTAATCATGGTTAATTAATCCCTAATCTTCATTAACATTTCCATACCAATTAAAATTTATAAGCAACTTGTGCACTAAAACAAAATCGGAGGTTAAAAGTCTCTACCTCGTATCCCAAAATAGTCTTGTTCTTAACTTATCGCGATTAGCTTAAAATATCCCAATGTACAAAAATACGGGATATAACCGATTCTTAAATCTGAGGCAAGGAAGTATGAGTGCCCGGGAATATAGCCTTCAGTTTAATTCATTGGCTAGATATGCTCCGACCATGGTGGCCGACATGGGAGATAGAGTGCATAGATTTGTGAGTGGCCTAGGGCCGCATTTGTTTAAGGATTGTCTAACGGCTTCATTGCAAGATGGGATGGATATTTCCCTCATTCAGGCCCATGCCTAGAACTTAAAAGAGCAGCAACATCCACAAAAGGGTGAGCGTGATATTAATCAAGGGCAAAGTAAGAGGGCCAGACCTATGGGTGCCGGTAGCGACTATAGAGGGGGATCAAGACATTCATATCCTAGACATTCAGGTCAGTCGGCGACTAGTGCACCTCCTCAGTTTGCAGGAAGGAGATTTGACCGCTCCACTCATTCAGGACAGGGTCAGAGTTCGAGAGCCTCAGGTTCTCAGTTTGGGGGTGATTATAGCCAGAGAAGACCACCAGTACCGCGATGTAGCCAGTGTGGTAAGTTGCATTCTGGTCAGTGTCGCCGAGGTTCAGATGCTTGTTATGCCTGTGGCCAGGTTGGACATATGATGCGGGATTGCCCCTCGATGAGTGGTAGAGTTGGGATTCGCCCACGGGGATCGGCGGCGGGTTCTTCTTCGTGCGCCCGATAGGGGCGACTCCCCATTCTAGCGAGGGTCGAGGTAGAGGCAGAGGGGGAGCGTCCAGTTCAGGTGGTACTCAGCCCCATATTTATGCTTTGGCTGGACGTCAGGATCTTGAGTCCTCCCCGGATATGGTTACAGGTATATTATCCGTATTTTCTCATGACGTATATGCATTTATAGATCCGGGTTCTACACTATCTTATATTACTCCGTATATTGCTGGTCGTATTGGGGTGAAACCCGAGCCAATTAAACCTTTTGAGGTGTCTACTCCGGTTGGTGATCCCGTGATAGCTAGACAAGTATATAAGAATTGTGTAATTGTGATATGTGATTGCAAGACTAAAGTTGATTTAGTTGAGCTGGAAATGTTAGATTTCAATGTGATTATGGGTATGGATTGGTTGGCCTCATGTTATGCTAATGTTGATTGTTGAATGAATGTTGTTCGATTTTAATTTCCGGGAGAGCCCGTGCTTGAATGGAAGGGTAATACGGCAATATCTCCTAGAGGTAGGTTTATTTCCTACCTTAAGGCGAGAAAAGATGATAGCTAAGGGCTATATTTATCACCTAGTCCGAGTTCGTGACACCGAAGCAAAGACACCGACTTTTCAGTCTATCCCGATAGTGAACGAATTTTCGGATGTATCTCCAGATGAACTTCCAAGCCTTCCTCCAGAAAGAGAAATTGATTTTGCTATTGATGTGTTGCCAGAAACCTATCCTATCTCTATTCCTCCCTACCGAATAGCTCCTGCAGAACTGAAAGAGCTAAAGGCACAATTGAAAGATTTTCTTGAAAAAGGATTCATTAGGCCTAGTTCATCACCGTGGGGAGTACCTGTCTTATTTGTGCGAAAGAAAGATGATTCCCTACGGATGTGCATTGATTATAGGCAGCTGAATAAGGTGACGATAAAGAATAGATATCCTCTTTCGAGAATCGATGATTTGTTTGACTAATTACAGGGTGCCAAGTGGTTTTTCAAAATAGACCTGAGGTCAGGTTATCACGAAGTGAGAGTTAAAGAAGAAGATATTCCCAAAACCGCTTTCCGAACGAGATATGGCCATTATGAATTTTGGGTGATGTCATTTGGGTTAACTAATGCTCCGCCGTATTTATGAATTTGATGATTAATGTATTCGTGCCACTCTTAGATCTGTTCGTGATCGTGTTTATTGACGATATTCGGTATATTCTCGATCGATCATACGGTGCATCTCATTTACGCATTGTCCTTGGGATTCTTTGTACTCGTGAATTGTATGCAAAGTTTTCGAAATGCGAGTTTTGGTTAAATTCGTGACTTTTCGGGTCATGTTATTTCGATGGCATTCGAGTTGATACTCGAAAATTGAGGTTTCGTGAAGACTTGCCAAGGCCTACAACGCCCACAGAAGTCCATAGTTTTCTGGGATTGGCACGTTACTATAGGAGATTCGTGGAAGGGTTTTCATCTATTTCGTCCCCATTGACGAAACTAGCCCAGAAGTCACCTAAATTTCAGTGGAATGATGCTTGTGAACGCAGTTTTCAGGAATTGAAAGATAGATTAGCCTCAGCTCTAGTCATGACACTCCCAGAAGGGACAGATGGTTATGTTGTTTATTGTGATGCTTCTGGTGTTGGGTTAGGATGTGTATTAATGCAGCACGGTAAGGTCATTGCTTATGCTTCGAGGCAGTTACGGAAACATGAAAAGAACTACCCAACTCATGATCTTGAATTGGCTGCAGTTATTCATGAACTAAAGTTGTGGAGACATTAATTGTATGGTGTTCACGTTGATATTTACACAGATCACAAGAGTCTTCAATATATTTTCAAGCAGAAGGAGTTAAACCTGCGGCAGAGGCGATGGTTGGAATTATTGAAAGATTATGATGTGAGTATTTTATACTACCCCGGAAAGGCAAATTTAGTAGCCGATGCACTTAGCCACAGATCAATGGGTAGCCTATGTGAGGCTCCTCCAGAGAAGAAGGAATTAATTCGTGAACTCCACCAGCTAGCTAGTCTTGGGATTCGCCTAATTGATTCGGGCAGTACAGGAATTGATATCAATAATCCTACTGTTTTATCCTTGGACATAAAGGTAAAAGAGTGTCAATATGAAGATTCTCAGTTGAGCCACTATAGAGACACATTTCATGAAAAAGAGAAGTCTCCATTTGAAACTTCTATAGATAGAGTTCTTAGATACTGAGGCAGGTTATGTGTTTCGAATGTTGCAGAATTACGCCGTCAAATTCTAGAAGAAGCTCATTATTCTCGGTATTCTATTCACCCAGGTACAACAAAGATGTATCATGATCTTAAGTTAATGTATTGGTGGGATGGAATGAAGAAAGACATAGCAGAATTTGTAGCTCAATGTCCATATTGTCAGCAAGTGAAAATCGAGCATCAAAAGCCAGGAGGATTATTGCAAGCAATGGATATTCCAACTTGGAAGTGGGAAGCGATCAACATGGATTTTATCGTGGGGTTACCTCGTTCCCGAAGTAATTATGACTCCATATGGGTGATCGTGGACAGACTCACGAAATCAGCTCACTTTCTTCCAGTCAAAACTACATATTCGGCAGAAGATTATGCAAGGTTATATCTTAAGGAGATTGTGCGACTTCATGGTGTCCCGGTGTCCATTATTACTGACAGAGGAGCACAATTTACAGCTAAGTTCTGGAAATCTTTCCAAGAAGGTTTGGGTACTCAAGTAAAGCTAAGACAAGCATTTCATCCAAACCGACGGACAAGCCAAACTTACCATTCGTACCTTGGAAGATATGCTAAGAGCATGTGTTCTAGATTTCAGTGGTAGTTGGGATGACCACTTACCTCTTATTGAGTTTGCGTACGACAACAGCTACCATTCCAGTATCCAAATGGCTCCGTATAAAGCTCTATATGGGAGGAAGTGTAGATCCCCAATTAGGTGTTTTGAAGTCCGGGAGACACAATTAATAGGCCCAGAATTGATTCAACAAGCAGTGGAAAAGGTCAAAGCTATTCGAGATTGATTATTGACAGCCCAAAGCCGCCAAAAATCCTATGCGGACAACCGTCGGCGAGACCTAGAATTTTAAGTTGATGACTGGGTATTTCTGAAAGTATCACCTATAACACCTCAGACCCTTAACTTAAGCCTTGACCATGATCCCAGACTTAGAAAATCAGATAAAGAATGTGAGAATCTAAAATTTCTCTTTAGCTGTCAGATGGGGATTTATGCCCCAGAATACGGATCGTAAATCGATATAAGGCCCGTATTTCAAGTCGTATAGTGATATCCCAAAATCACTGTGCATTCTGGAATTTGTCTGGTGGAATTTCATATTGTTAAATATGGACCGTATTTTGAAAATAACCCGTGTTTGGGGTCAATTTTAAAAAGAAAAAGAAAAAATTTTTGTCGGGGAGCCGAAAAATTTGTGAGACCGAAATTAGTTTACGGCCCCTATTTCCCCGCTC
>NW_026719523.1:0-11116 GCF_029784015.1 Lycium ferocissimum
TCATTTCCCCTGTTGGCCTAAAAATGCCGGGTGGAGGAACATAAAATACTGGGAAAAAAGGGAATTTTTTAAATGTAGGGCCTGGGGGCGATATACATAAATATTATGCATGCATACATATATGCGTATATAACGCCTGGGGGTCATACGTATATATATGCCTATATAACGCCTGTTAAGCGTCTATGGGCATCCCATCGTATCATATCGGCCTCTATGGGCATCATCATCATCATCGTCATCATCATAATTGTAAACTGGTGATCGCTGGTAGTGCATATATAACGTTGTCACCTTCCCCATACCCCATATAGATAATACATAATATACGCATATATAACGCCTGAGGGGCCATAGGCCTATATATATATATATATATATATATATATAGAGAGAGAGAGAGAGAGAGAGAGAGAGATAGAGTTACTTGTTGATGAAAATGCTATCTCATAACGATGTTCGGAGGTGTAACGACCTTACGTCACTCCGACAGATTCAAGATGTACTCTTATCATATTCATGAATTGTATTATATATATATATATATATATATATATATATATATATATATATATATATATATATATATATATATATATATATTCGAACATCGTTATGAGATAGCATTTTCATCAACAAGTGACTATGAATCATAATAAATCTGAAAAAGGACTTACTGAAAACAACATTGTAGAACATGAATCAACATGGAACATCCCTAGCTACAAAGAATAAAATCATTATGGAGTAGCGTTACGTTTAAGTTTCGTTCATAAGGATCATCCCAAAAGAAGGAAAGTTAGCCTTAACATACCTCAAGTCGTCAACAAATCCCAGAATGAAACTGTCGGGCTAGTATTATAATCTCCTTAGTCACTACAGTACACCTAGCAGCCAATAACACAACAACGACCTCATATAAATCTCTTTAATTCCACATAAACTCACCTTTGATATTTACATCAAAACAACCCAATATACGCTTTGTATACAACACTTATACACTTTCTTCTTCTAATTATACCAAGTATAACATCCTCAATACAATCTCAACTCTAACTACTATCCTTACAAAAAGGTATTAGCTTAAAAACACATTTACAGCATGACTCAAGTTAAATTACATCTCAACATAAACTCAAATTCATATTTGAACCTTCCCTCCAACTCCTTTCCCTTCAAACCTAGCATAACCATTATACAAACTTATAAACATGGAGTTAAGATAGAATCTTACCTCAAAACTCAAGAACACATCAATTCCAAGAGTGCTTCACCTTGAGGTATCCTCCAAAACCAATACCAAGAGGAGAAACAAGCTTCCATAATCACTTTAGAATTTAAACACTTGATCTTCTCTTTTGATCCTTGATTTCACTTAGGGGTTTGATAGATATGTTGGAGAGAACTTTCTAGAGGGTTAGAGATCAGGGGAAGTGGAGAAAATGAAATAAAATGAGGGATACACGAATTTTATAAAAAAAATAAACTGTAGTCGACTTAAATTTACGGCCATAAGTACGGACCGTATTTTTAAATATGGCCCGTATTTTGGACTGTACTTCTCAACATGGAATTTTTCCTCTCTGTCAAGTGAAGTACGGATAGAGGCTTAAGATGAACTTACCAAACATGAACTTAAACCCTCATATACTCAAGATGAACACGTCTAATCTTACATATCCTCGAAAGTAATTCCACTTTTCGAATATATAGCAACCAACTCATGAAAACAGTTAACGTATGAAAGTACGGAGTGTAAAATCCTCCCCCCCCCCCGAAACATTCGTCCTTGAATGTTAGCACCTCTTGAGTCTACGAAATTTCGGCAGACTCCTCTATAATCACACTACTAACAACCTGCCGCACAGCCCAACAATACAGTACAATGCCACACAGTGCTACAACAATCAATATTAATAGTGGTCCCACATGACCTGTTATAGCCCGTATTTTGTACGTTTGGAAATTTCAAAGTCGACGTGGAAAGATAAGGGCGAGACCATTTTCCAAAATTTTTCTAATGTACAAGTTGGTTATGAATAATATTTATGAACATTATTAGTGTGGAAATATTGAGAGAGGTTAAGGGCAAAAAGAGAACTTCGCGAAATGGGTCGTGGAGATAATGCGGAAGGCTAGGGGTAAAAAGGTAATTTTACAAAAGTTCATGAAGGGGCCATGTTGGCCGTGCACTACATGCCCTTATTTTTAATTAATGGGGGCCAATTGCTAATTATAAAGATGTATGGACCAAAGCTTCCATAAGAAGACACTTAGTCTTCTTTGTTGAATTTCAAAGAAAATTCAAGAAAAAAGAAGAAAAATCTAGAAAGAGAAGAGAGGAGAAGGGGCATGTGCCTATTTTATAAGTGGAAGGGGCTAAGTATAAATATGAGAAAGAGGGTTAATTCATCATTAAAAACGAGAGAGTTGGAAAGAAAGAAAGAAAGAAAGAAAAAAAAAAAGAGAAAAAGGAAGAAGCATTCGGCCATGGTGGCCAAATTTTGGAAGCAAGAAGATGTCCAAGAAAAATTAATTTCTCCTAGTTTTCCTACTAAATGGAAGGTCCTCTACCACGTGGTATAATTGTTTCGGGAGATAGGCCATCCGTTTCGTCGTTTCCGCATTCTAGCCGAGTGAAGAAGTTGAAGAGGAAAGGTGAGATTTAATCCCCTTTTATATGTTGTGAAGGATTTACTTGTGTTGTTGTGTGTGGAAGTAAATGAAATTCATGAAATATGTATGTATGGTGTGTTTGGCCGTGCATGTGTGTGTTTAGTAATGTGTATGTAAAGTGGTGTTGGAGTGATGAATCAATGGTACTCAACATGTTTGTGTGTTGTGGTAATATGTAGAAAATGAATGGAATTCATAGAATGATGAATAATGAGGAATGGCCGTGTAGGGCTGCTTGGTATGCAAGAAATGAATCAATGTTTCTTATTATTTTAGTCGTCGTTGCTAAGAATTATGTGATGAAAATGGAAATTATGAAATCATCCATGTTGGAGTTGTAGTTGTATATACATGGTGTTGGCCGTATATATAAGGTCTTGTGTAAGAAAGAATGAATTAAATTTATGTGGTGTATTGGTTGTTGTTGTAATGTATAGAAAAGAATGGAAATTCATGAAAACTTATGTATTGTTGTTGTGGTAGAATGGTATAGGATTGGTAAGTTATGGTAATTGGTGTTATTTGACACTTTAGTTGTTGTTGTTATGGATTATGTAGTGTGAAACGAAGGGTGTTGTTGAAGTTAACGTATATGAGTGACAATGAAATGTATGGTTGTGATTGAAGTTGAAGGTTTCGGATGAAGTAGTATGTAGATTAAGTTGTTGGAACATTATGTGAATTAAATTGAATTGAATTAAATTGGATTGGATTGGATATTGAAGTGTTGCTACAATAAGTGTTAGTCGTTGATAGCTTGGCGGGTTGAATTCCCGGATTGTTGTTGATTAAAATAAGCCGAGTTGGAATCTCGGGGATGGTGTATTTACGGAGAAATGCCGTCGAAATTTCGAGATAACAAGTAAATGTATTTGAAAGGTTAAGACAAGTACGCGGTAATGAATCTAATGATTGTGTCAATCGTCTTGAATGTAGACTAGCGACGAGTTTGGACGAACAAACGTAGCTAGTAAGGCGCGCGCAGTATGTTAAGGCTCGTCCCTTCTCTTTCTATGGCATGATCTGTACGTGAGACTTGCTAAATGCTTCCATAACGTTCCTATTTTATAAAGTTACAAGTTATGATTCCAAGACATGAATTCTTTTCTAAAAGTCTATAAATGTTTTCCAAAAATATTCGTTTACCCAAAATTAAGTTCTATGATTCTTGTAAGCTTTTACGATTAAGACGACGAATATGATTTTTCAATGAGAATGACGATGTCCAATACGAGAAAATGTCTATGTTGAATATGTCGAGAATATGTTCCTATCATGAAATATGATGACATGAAAATATGAAACTATTTCTTGATTTCTCTATTCTACTTGTGGACAATGACTATCTTAAAGGTTCCGAGTATATGAAATGATGTCTTATGGTCCTGTTTTATGTTTCCTCATGATGTTACTCTCCATTGATAGTCTCGCCTTATAGTACTAGTTCCTTGAGGCAAAGCGCCCCACGATTATTCCATAATGTAATCGGAGGTTTCCGACCTTACGTCACTCCGATAAAGTTATAGTTTTTGATTGGGCTCCAATGCATGGTTATGATGGATGTTACCTTTGGCCTAGAGGGCGGGCATGACCACCACTACGGTAGCGTAGTGGGCGGCGTATGATTACGGCCTAGAGGGCCGGGCATGACCACCACTACGGTAAGCGTAGTGGGCGGCGTATGATTACACTGGCCTACTTGGCCGGGCACGATCCCCACTAGTGGCGCTGCAAGAGATTCACCCCGGACGCGGGAGGCCCGGACGCGGGTTAATGATGTTATGTGAATCAGACAGACTATGAATGCATACAAGAGTAACAGTAAGCATGCATGACTCCGCCTTAAGAGGCACACAGATGTACAGATTACTTTTACAGCACATGATATGTTCTACAGTTCCATCCTGTTATTACTCACGAGTACAGTTTTTTTTACTATGTTGCTTGTTATAGCCCACATTTTGTACGTTTGGAAATTTCAAGGTTGTCGTGGAAAGTTACGGGCGAGATGATTTTCAAAAAATTATTTTAACGCACAAGTGGTTATGAATGTTGCTTATGAAAATTATTAGTATGGAAGTAGTGGGAAAGGCCAAGGGTAAATAGAGGAATTTGCAAAAATGGTTAATGGAAATGATGTGGAAGGCTAGGGGCGAAACGGTAATAATGCGAAAAGTCGAGGGGCGAAATGGTAATTTCACATGGAGGTTAGGAAAATTCTTGAAAAATCTATGTTGGCCGTGTGACATGTCCTTATATGTCCACACTTTATTTAATGGAAGGCTAATTATACGTGTGTGGACAAACTTGCAAAGGAAGACACTTAAGTCATCTTTTATGACTTAAAGAAAAGTCTAGAAAAATTGAGAAAAATTTGGAGAAACAAAAAGGGACAAGGCCGGCCATGTGCATGGTCACATGCACACTTATATATATATGCATAAGTCTTGAAAAACAAGACAATTCACCATTTAAATTTCTAGAGAATTGGAGAAGTTTGAAGGAAAAAAAAAGAAAAGAAGAGGAGAAAGGGGACGGCCAAGGCTGGCCGAACAGGTCCCCATGGGATTTGATTATGAAAAAAAATTCTTTCTTCATGTTTTTCTACTAATTAGAAGGCCCTCGTCGTCGTGGAGTAGTTGTTGGGACAAGAATACTATTCATTTGGCAAGGCAACAAGCTAGCCGTGGGAAAAAGTTGGTGGAAGAGGTGAGATTCAATTCTTATTTTTATGTGTTGTGGATGATTTTTTATATGTTGTGGAATGTAGAATTGAAAGAAATTCATGAAAATATGGTGTAGTGTGTTGGGACCGTATGTGTGTGCTTAGTGTGTATGTGGAGTGTGTTGGAGTGATGAACTAATGGAATTCGACATGTTTGTATGATGGTGTAATGTGTAGTAAATAAATGAAAACTATGAGATTATGTATGTAGATGTTGGACCGTGCATGCCATGTTGTGTAAGGAAGGTGGATTAATTGTAATTAGTATGTTTGTGCGTTGTTCTAATGTGTAGAAAACGAATGAAAATCATGAAATATTACATGTTGGTGTGGGCCGTGTAAGGACTGTTTTGGGACAGCCATGTTGAGCTAATGTTACTTAGTGCTTTGGTTATTGTCGCTATGAAATTATGATATAAAAATGAAGGTTAATGACCCAAGTTGAAGCTAGAAACCGTGTGGACTATTCTTAGGAGTTGATGTAATTCAAGTAGAATTCCTTGTTCGATGAAAATAATGTTGTTGACGCATGGAATTGTCGATATAGTTCATGAATTTGGAAGGGGGAAAAATAATGTTGTGCCTCTATGAAAGTTGGTGGGTTCGGGTCCAAAGGTGTGTTGAATGGATTATTTTGAATATTGTGCGGATTGTTCGAAACGTTATTGAGTTGTGTTTGAATGGCCTCGGAATAATATGTGGACGTATGATCATTTGTATTAATTTGAATGTATGAAGTCTATTTGAATAAATGGAGTAATGGCAAGCTGTGAAGGAAGGAATTATTAGTGTTAAAGTGCATTTTGGACCACTTATTGATGTTGCTATTATGATTGTTGGTTTGATTATTGATAGTTTGGCCGGGTTGAATTCCGGATTGCTGTTGATTGAAAATTAGCCGAGAGAGAATCTCGGGAGTGTCGTGTTTACAGGGGGAAATCTTCGCCGAAATTTCGGTAGCTTATAAGTGAACTTGTAAGAAAAACTAAGGCAAACACAAGTCGATGAGTCTAATGATCATATGGGTCCTTTGAATGTAGATAAGCAAGTTGGGATGAACAAGTATAGCTAGCAAGGCGGCGCAGGTATGTGAGGCTTACTTTTCTTTTTATGGCATGTCCTAGAGCTAATAAGTTGTGATATAATGTGTACTTGGGGTAATTCCGCTCGATTTCTCGAGTCTCGTTTATGATTCGATTTATGTCATATGTAAGCATGTTAGCATCGCTGTTTGTGTATGTTTGATAAGTGAGTAAGTACAAGAAGGTTCTGTAACTAAAAGAGTTCTGTAAATCCGAACACTCCTAACTTCGGTATATTATCTCGATTTTGGTTCGAAGTGGGCCCACGATTTCCGACTCCTCCCTTACGTGCGTCTGTATGGTATCTGGTGTGTTTATCGCTTCTGATCCCCCGAAAGTTCTGTATGATTAAACGTTCCTTACTTCTGTAAATGATCTCGGATTTTTGCGTTGAAAAGTCTGTTTGATATGTTATGCTTCGACCACCCGAGATGATACGCTCTGCCGGTCTGATACGATAATTGCAACGTCTGGCAAAGATTGATCTGAAACTTGTTTCTGAGCCTCAGATATCGGTAAGCACATTCGTCGTCGAGTACGGATTTATGTGCATATGTTTCTCACTACTGCGCTCGTGCGAGGCTCGATGTATCTTTCCTTGCGTCCGGGCCGGGCTGCGATATGTTATCGTGCGCCTTCTACTGCGCCGTCTGTTATGTACGCTTTCCCATTTGCGTCACGGGCCGGGTTGTTATCGTGCACCTCGGTGCATTGTTCACGCGTCCCTCGCTAGGCGGGCGGGGTTACATTTTATGATATTATGATGTGATGTTATGGGGTGGTGGCCAGGATGGCATTTGTCTGTTTGTTCACCGCGTCCGTACTAAAGGGCGGGTTACGTACGCGCCGCTCGTTGGAGGGCGGGCTACGATATATATACGCTACGACGTTCGATTACATGCACGCTCCCGATATATGATTTTGACTGCGTTACGCGTCCCTCGAAGGGCGGGATGCGATTATACGCATATGGGTATGATACGTTTCGGTACTACGTATGTTACGTCTCGCGTATGAACGATTTATAACGATGTACGTACGTACGTATGATGCGTATCGGTACGTATGATGCGTCTGCGTACGCGCGCGCGTATGTACGTACATCACGATGCGTACGATGCACTCACGGCGTGACATTATGTTACGTATAGTCTCCCGTCGGTACGTATGATTTGCGTCGACATTATGCTCGGTTTACGAATCATCAGATATACGTCGGTACGTCAGGCTACGACTATGGATACGTCGACACATACATGCCTAGATCTATTTGATGTGTCTCTGTACTCCGTCCTAATTTCGTCGTGTGCATACATGCGCCCCATTTACGACTCGTCCACGTATTCCATTTCTGTATTTACGATTCTGACTAAGATTCGATGCTGTTACAATTTGTACTTAAGGTCGGGTTATGGTTACGCGATCATATTTGTACTTTAGGTTTGACTATAATTTTGTTTACGATCTTTCGCTTTGCATACTCGGTACATTTTTTGTCGACCCCTATGTTCTCGGGGGGCGCGTTTTTATGCCGCGCTTACATACCGCGGATGAGTTGAAGATGTCCTAGCATGATTGGTGAGCTCCGATTCCTTCGGAGCAACTTTGAGTCGAGTATGTACGTTATGTCTTCTGGATGGTACTAGGGACTTTGCAGACAGCGGGGAGTATAGAGTGTCAGTTATATGGGCGGCTTCATCAGCCGACGTCTCGTACAGTGTTATGTATAAATCTTTGTTAGATTACAGATTTTATTCAATTCGGTATGTATTATATTTTGGTATGATTTGGAAAAAAAAAATTGTGTGCAATAAAGGTCTGCGGGTTCGCTCGGCCTTAAATCGAGGTCGAGTGCCCATCACGTCCCTCGAAAATTGGGGCGTGACATTGCTACTCATAGCTATATCTCCTATTATGTTACTATTCATGCCTTACATACTCGGTACTGATCTTTACGACCCCTGTCGGAATTTGCGTTTCGTACGCGCGAGTACACCCGAGACGATCGAAGCCATTATAGAAGATGTTCCGGCGGAGTTGGCATCTCCATTTGCTCTGGAGATTCTTGCCGGGTCAAGAGTCCTATGCTATGATGTCGTATTCGAGTTAGAGACTTTGCGGACGAGTCGTGGGTATAGTGTGTCGGTCTTGAAAATGGTTCCACTAGTCGATGTGTTTTCACTATACATTATGTTACGAGCCACTATGTTTACGGTTGTGTTTAATTGGAAACGACAAAAGATTTTAAAAAGTTTTACTATGTATTTTATTTTGTTTGATCTAAGAACCCAGAAAGTACGTGGGTAATAAAGTCGGAAGGGTCGCTCGGCTACGAATATGGGGTCGGGTGCCCGTCACGCATACTAGTAAGATCGGGGTGTGACAAAGTGGTATCGGAAGCGAGGTCGGTCTAAGGGATGTACGCGAAAGTCGTGTCCGGTAGAGTCCTGTTTATGGGTGTGAAGCGGCCCGCATCATAGACGAGGAGAGGACGCGGGGCATCTAGGAATGGTCGACCTTCACGTCATTAGATCGTGCGATAGAGCCAAGACATAGGAAATAAGATTCCCTATATTAATCGTCGATTTCCGTAGGCGCCCGATGTCGGCGGAAAAAGGCGAGGAATGATATGGAAGTCAAAGAGGTGAGTGATGCGGATGAATATATTTGTTCATTACGTGGAGTTGGGCGCCGGACGGGAAATGGTCATACATACGGGCGGAAGATGAACATCGGAATTAAAAAAAAAAAAGGGCAAAAACGGTCATTATAGAAAGAAAGGACGTATTACGAAAATGTCTCGGAAGTTGTAAAGTTTTGATTGGCTTCGGATCGAGTAGTAAAGGTCGTAAGAAGGCGGGCGAAAATATCAGTGTTAAGGCACCGAATTCCACCAAAGTTTCGAGGTTAAGCGTGCTCAGGTGGGAGCAATTTCAGGATGGGTGACCCCCTGGGAAGTAAGCTAAAAGTTTTATAACTTGAGATATAAGGGACAAATGAGAAGCTAAGAGGGACCTAAGGGAAATCAGAGTATACGGAATGGTTGGAAGCTATACGGGGTCACATAAAACGAGGTAGGTTAGGGGAGAAGAGACGAACGCGTCACGGTTCGGGGAAAGTTGGATAGGCTTGAATAGTGTTTGGAAGTACTTTGTGGGTTAGTTGATAGTAAATATATATATATATATATATATGTGTGTAAGAATGTGTAGAATATTTTACATATGATTATATCGATAGATACGGGAGTCCCGGCGACGCTACGGTAAGGAAGGCATTAGTCAAGTAAGGGAATCGAAGCCCAAGTGACAGCGAAAGTGGATGGTATAAGTGCTATAAGGAAAGCTGTCATTATTTTGTTATGGATTAAGGCTGGAGGGTCTAATATGGTGATAGTTGGAAAAGGAAAGAGAGTGCGTTAGTGGAAAACAAAGAGAACAAAGTGTCGAAAGAAAGTGAAAGATAAGAACCTCAGTAAAGGAGGCTCCGAGAAATTGCGGCAAGCGCGAGATTGTTTGGGTAAGGACTCAAAGTAGGCATGTGAAGAGGGATAGAGTATGATAAAAAGAGATAGGAAAGAAGTGTACAAGGCTTGAGGACCGATTTTGATAAGCAAGACTAAAGGAATAGTAACTAGGATAGGAAGAGATATGGATACACAGCTACAACACAAATGCGCAGTCAAGGAAGAATTACGAACAAGCGAACTAAGGAAGTGAAAGGACGAATAGTGGATGGGAATGTGGACAAAAGGATGACATAGATGGAAGGTAACAAAAAACTTAGGATAAGAAGTTTCCGGGATGCTAGGCATGGAGTTAGAAGAAAGATGAGAAACTAGGTATAAACGAAGACTTCATAGAAAGATTGGTGGTATAAGGAGCCCCTTAAAGGGGGGGAGACCATATTATATTAGACCTAAAAAGGAACCGCAACACTATTGTTATATCCGGCATTTTTGAGTAGTTGAAAAATTTGGAAATAACCTTGACTTGTAAGGAATGAGGTCATGTTTGGATTTTACTTAATGTGTGCGTACGGTTATGGAAGTATGGATGCGGAAACAATGGAGAAGGCCTAAGGGCAAAATTGGAATTTTGGAAATTTATTTCGGGAATTGCAAAATATGATTCATGAAGAATTGGGCCAAAAAAAATAATAAGAAAATGAGGCCCAAATTTGGAAGGGGTGGCCGGCCAACATGGCCGTATGGCCCCAAACCCGTTAAGTTGGCATGTGATGGTCATGTGCTTCAAAATTATATATATGCATGATATGTCTAGAATTTTCAAGAAAACAAAACAAATCAAAGGAGAGAAAAACAAGAAGAGCCGTCGGCTCTAGAGAAAGAAGAGAGAAAAGAAAAGAAAAAAAAATTTCCAAGCCTCGATCCCTAGTCCAAAAATTGTAATCCTCTCGTATTCATAGTAAGCTCAAGGTGCTCTCTCAAGTTGATATAATTAGTTTGGCGAGGAAGTGACGTTGGTGGCAAGGAGGACTTATTGGAAAAGGTAAGGACTTCATGTTTCATTGTGTTATGGAAGGCTATATATATGTTATGGTATGTAGAATTGAGTGGAAATCATGGAATGGTGTTTGTGAGTGTGTAGAGTGTAGTGTGTGTGTTGTG
>NW_026719524.1:0-11079 GCF_029784015.1 Lycium ferocissimum
AGTCAATGAAACAAAGAAAAATCCAAATTTCGTTAGCCCTTAGTTGCTTTAGTTTAGACTTAATCATGCTTTCAATGACCTAACCTTAGTACGAATCCTCTTGAATGTAGAGTCACAAGCTTGGATGAAGAACATTTAGTCGTTAAGAAGACAAAGGTATGTTAAGGCTAGTTCCTTTCTTTCAAAGGCATGATTCCTATTTTATGATTCCATCCGTATTTTTTATAACCCTTTTATGCCCAAAAGCCGAAGTTCATGATTCTAAAACTTTCTTATGATATGAGATGTTTTCTATGTTGAACACAAGATGATGATTTTAATGCTAGAATTTCCAAATCTTACCTCATGTTACTTGTTCTTTCGAGGTGAGGCATAACGATGATAATTGTTCCATATGATAATCGGAAGTTACCGACCTTACGTCACTCCGATAGAGTTATAGCTTTTGATTGAGCTCTCATGCATGCTTATGTTATGTATGATTACACCGGGCCTAGTTGGCCGGGCAGACACCACTACGGTAGGCGCAGTGGGCGGCTTATAGATATGATAATAACACCGTGCCTATATGGCCAGGCAGTCACCACTAGTGGGAGGCATGAGATGGTAACCCCAAACGCGGGCTAATGATGATTACATTGTACCCATATGGTCGGGCAATTTATATATATACATGTTGTGATGTTGTTTTAAGTAAGTTCGCCGAGCATGGCCCGCCCAAGAGCGATCGATTCATGTGTTATCTCTTTATCTCACGTTTCTTTATTTCTTCATTATGTTATTATTCACGCCTTACATACTCAGTACATTGTTCGTGTTGACGTCCTTTCTTTTGTGAGGTATTGCGTTCATGCTGCGAGGTAGATGAGAGAGGGTCCGCATCCTAGGAGCTTTATCGTGGTATACGGGGGTACTCACTACTCTCGAGTTACTGCGGTTTTATTGGTATATTCTTTTGTAATTATATTTGGGGCATGGCAGGGTCCTGTCCGATCCTTATGATTTTCAGTACTCCAGTTAGAGTCTCGTAGACATGTGTGGATAGTAGATATCTCATGACCTTATTAGTGTGTATTCTGTATATCTTTTTGTAGCCTTGTAGGCTTGTTCATATATATGTTTGAGGTGGAATCGAAGAATGCTTCGTAACGAGTTTTATTTTTTAGAATGGTGTTTATTCAGGATGAGTTATTTGATAATTAGAAAATTGGTCCACCGAGATAGATTGGAAGAAGTATGACAAGTGGTGCTCGGTAGGCTAGCTTCGAGTGCCGTCATGGCCTACAGTTGGAGTAGTGAAAAGAGTGGTATTGACGATTCCGTAGAGGGTGTGTACGAGCGTGTACGTGGGGAGTTTTGTTTATGGAACGTGAAGCACACCACATATAAACGAAGTGCGGGGCATTTAGGAATGTGTCGTTCTTTATCATTATAGATCATGCGATAGAGCCATAATATAAGATTCCTTCTTTTCCTAATTGTGTGTTATGATTTCAGCATTTTATGAAGAAGAAAAGCGACGGACCCCGCCCGGAAGAGCGAACGCGGCGGCCCGGGAAGGCGGGTGAGCAGGAGCCGTCGTGGGGAGGGTGAGTCACATAATGAGGCTCCATCACGGACCTCTCACGCACGAACTGTTTAGAGGAGCATGAAGGAGCCTCGTATCACGACCCGACTAGGGTCATGACGGGATCCGGAGGGTACCGAGCACCCTATTATGCTAATCATCATACCTAACCAAATACGTAATCTTGGCAACAATATATATACATAAGCCCTCACCGAAAAGATATTCAAAATATCCCCCCACGTATCTAGAGACCACTACTACCCCGCCCCGTATCTACGAGCCTCACGAATCCGAACATAAGGAGGGACAGACCCTTACCCGAATATGTACACAAAAAAATAGATCAAAACCGCCCCCGGAGTGGAAGTGCCCCCGTGCAAACGATCCGGCTCCTGGGATGGGGACCCCCCCCCGCTTGGGGACAACCCAAAAAAAAAAAGAGCGACGAAAAAAGGGACCGAGTTGAAGGCATACATGGTAACATAAAAGGAAATGTAAAAAGCATGGGGGAAACGAATTTATTGCCTCTTGGGGCGAAATCATGCTCTTACTTTTTACCTTTATAACATATCACACAAAAATTTAGGCCGTCCCAATCAATAAATCAAACCCGCGTCCGGGGCCCCCCCGTCCGGGGGTAATCATGTCACGGCCCCTAGGGGTCGTCCCCCCAAATAGGCACGGTGTTACTAAACCCCCCGCCCGGTGTAAAATTCCGGGCCAAAAGGCACGGGTTATAAATTTCCCCCGCCTTAGCGGGGCTTGGCCCAAAAAGGCACGGGGTTTTCAAAAGATTAAACTCAATTGCCACAACTCATTTGGGTAAAAAGGGCGAGAACCCCGATTTCATTATGGAGAGTCATATATCATGTCTCCCTTGAATGGGCTAGCATTATAAGGGATCTAACAACAAAAATAAAAGAAGGAATCATATAAGGATCATTAGCTTCATAAGATTTTCAAACATAAACTTTGAGTTCGACTTAGATGACCATCATCATTTATTCGTAACACACCCTTTTCTTTATCCTTTAAAGTCGATAATCATAGACTTATATTTACAAATAAGAGAGTTATGGAAAGATAGAGGAAGTCATATTATAAGGATCACGCCTTAGAAAAAAAGACCCAGCCTTACATACCCTTTTCGTCGCTCTAGCTTTATTGACAGGGTTTTTCCCTCCCAAAACTCACAATTCTACATTCAAAAATTTGCACTAAGATTAGATAACAAAAATACGAAGCTAAACTAAGGCGACTAAGGGCTAAAAAATTGGATTTCTTCGTTTTATAACCTTCATATTTTAACCAATTTCCCAAACATCAATAACAACACTACAATATCATAACCAATGATCTTCACCGAGCTATACATCATTCAACCCCTACAATTTTTTAACCCCGTAGGTTTGAAATGAAAATTTATGTTTGGACTTTTCCAAGTACGGTTCCCGGGAGTTACCTTCAAGGATATATGAGATTATATGCGCCAACCTTATGGTTACGAGGGTTTAAGTTCATATAAAAAAGGCTTGGAAGATTCTGGGACCCCAAATCGAAAAAAATAAGTTTTTTTAAAATTTGGAAAAAGTTGACAAATTTTTTGGGTAAAATTTTTGGGAGGTATATTTTTTAAAGATTTTGAGAGTTTTAAGGTATTTCAAAATCCTATAATTAATTTCTTCAAGTCTAGTTTCCAACGTAACAAACCTCTCGTCGATATAATATCGAAGTAGAGAATTATGGACGTTACAATTTAAAACCCGACCCCACGAAACGCGTGCCCGACGCGGTTGCCCCGACCCAATTTGAACTAATTTTGGGGGCTTGCCCCCTTTTTTCACCCAAAAACCCCTTTCCAAATTTTTCCCAAAAACCCCTTTCAAAAATTTTCCCCCAATTTCCCAAAACCCCAAAATTTTCCCAAACCTAAATCAACGAAAAATTTCCCCGGGAATTTCCTTGTTTGTGCAATGTATATTTGGGAAAGGTTTTAGAATCATATAGCACCGTGTTTCGTTTTAGGTAAAAAAAAAGGAAAGGGAAGGGATATTATCGGAGTGGTTTAAGAATCTCCTATTATTAATTTTTTTTTTTTGGTTTATTTATTTGGAGAAAAAATCAAATAGCCGTATAATATTTTTTGTTGGTAGAAATAGGGGATAAACCCCTCATGGGATGAAAGGGAGTTTTTGGTTTTTGAATAATTTTAAAGGGGGTTGGATTGATGTTGTTGTTTTTGGGAGCTGAATTACTATTTTGGGCTAGGCATAAAAAAGGGAGATGCTACCGAAATTTCGGTAGATTTGGGAAAGATTTATTCTATGACTAAGACAAGCTTTGGAGTTAAAGAAGGCGAAAAAAAAGATATGAAAGGGGCCAAACCTTTTTTTTTATGGCATGTTTCCTTTTCAAAATTTTTTATGCCATATCCAAAACCCTTTTGTTTCCCCACAAATGCGGGCCATAAAACCCATGATCCTTATGATTATCGAGCTTATTCATAATCTTAAACTTTTTTTTTTGGTTTTGATCTAAATTCCTAAATACTTGTTCTTTCGAGGGAGATATAGCGATGACGATTCGATTTCTAATGATTTTCTGTTCAGATTCTCGAGACTTAAAGACATCGTCGACTTCACCTTGGCGATATTGGACTTCCCCAAAGGATATACCATAATGATAACGAATGAGGCAGTTTTTCCATTTTTTATTTTTTTTAAGGGGGGAATGTGATTATGTCCCTTTGCATCCCACCGATAAATTGGGATAACACCGAGCCCGGGAAAAGGGGCAGTGGTAAGATGACACCAAGTCCCGAAAGGGTCGGTAAGATGACACCGAGTCCCGAAATTTTTGGGGGGCCCATGGGGGGTTTTTAGGTATAGTTTGTAGGGAAAACGGGGCATGGGGGCTGACGGTATGCAATTTTTTTCCCCCGTAAAAATTGAACCAATGTTAGAGATCTTAAGAAGAGTACGAGGTATGACTACTTACTCTATCTTATATCATCTTCTTTCCCAAACTACTACTATTCACCCCTTTAAAACCCCCAAAGACTTTGCCCCGTCCCCACTTTCCCTTTTCTACGGACGCCCCCGTTTACGCCCGGCGCGGGGATGACAAACGAGGATCTTTTATCGTAGGCCGCCTTGGGTGACCCCCTTTTGTTTGGGTGAGCTCCCCCTTCTTCCGGAGCACCGAGTCCGAGGATATTTTTTTTTTTTTCGGGAAAAAGAAAAGGGGGTCCCCCCGTCCCGATTTGGGTTATTTTGGCCATGTTAAAGGGGGCTTGGGACGCCCCCTGTGGTCCCTTAGTCAAGGTGAGGAGTAATGCTTCCGCATAAAGGGTCCATTGTACAATATTTAGGGCTGTTTTTATTATGTTCATTTTTAGCCTCGATCTTATTGTTTCCTTTTGAGACACGAAGGACGTAAGTTATAATTTGGTTCGCTTCTCATCGTAAGTTTTCGGGCCAATCACCCCCTCCCAAAGGGGGGGACAATTCTATATCAAAGTCATCCATAACCATAGCTATAATATAACACCATATTCATCCTCATATAAAAATTTTTTAATATCATCTATATCATTTATAACAAGACATACTCATAACATGTCAAAAACTATGATTCTTTGTTACTATTCGGTTAATACCATTTTTCCCCAAAATTTTAACTCCATATTCTACTTTTTTTCCTCAATCTTTTAACCTCTAAATATTCTTAATAACATGAATTAAACATAAAACTTACCTTTGATGATGTAGGAATGAACTTTAGATGTAAATAATTTTGGAAAAAAACCCCACTTCAACCCCCAAAGAGTTTTTTTTTCCCAAAAACCCCCGTAGAGTATCCTTGCACTTTCCCCCCCTTAATTTGGTGTTTCCCCTTGATTTCCTTGGATATATGATGATATGATGAGAGAATTTTTCTAGAACCTTCAAGACTTAGAGAGAGACGGAAATAAAAAATTTGGGAGTTTTGGCCGTTTATTTATACCCAAAAACCCGGGAAAGCCCCAAAAGCCCCCAAATGAGTGGGTCAACAAACCCGTCGACGTGTCGACGACCCGTCCACTTGTCAATGGTCCGTCGATTTGTTTCCCCCACTTACACCTAAGAATCTCCGTTTTAAAAACATTTGCCCGGCCCCGGTTAGGTCCGTCGACGCGCCAAAATTCCATCGACTTCCCCAAAGCCAAATTTGCGCCCGACCCCGTTAGAACATTTTGACGGTGAATAGGAGGGTCCTTTAATATGTTTGTTACACCTCAAAAACATATTTCGCGTCATTTGCGTCGTAAGAAACCAAATAAGTCGGAGAGGCCTGGAACCCTTATAAGGTTAATGAATACTCTTAACAAGAGTCAAGAAAATGCCTAAAGGTTTCGGGACCAAGAAAACCAAGAAAATAAATTTGTCAAAAATTTTTGGGAAAAAAAAAAAAAGGTTCGAATTTTTGGGCAGATTTTTAGTCAATTTTAAAAGGGTATTTTCCCCCAGTATATTGGAGTTTTTAGGTTTTTAAAAAAAGCCTAAAATGAAGCCCGTCGAGTTTAGTTTCCAACCAAAAACTTCTCGTCGATGGGACATCGGAGTAGAGAATTATGGACGTTACAATTTCCCGGTTGACAAGGGTGAAACGCGTGCGGAATCAAAAAGAAGGGGATTTCCCTATTTGTGTTAAAAAGGACCCGCCCCGTTTTGACCCCTATATAAAGGGAAAAAACCCCCTTTTTTCACTAGATTCTGCTCAGATTTTTCTAAAAAAACCCGAAAACGGGATGGGGGAGGCGACCCTATCAAAAAATTTGAGTGATTTTTAAAGGGAAAGGAGTATTAGTTTAGGTTCGGAAAAATTGGGGTTTGATTCTAAGTTGGTGGTCGATTCTGGGGTGTTTCGTGGGTATTAGAGATATTGCTATTTCAACAGAATGGGTATGAATCTCCTTCTAATTACGTTAATACCTTTATTCGCAAGATAAATGGTTAAATAATTGTATAGTAATTTTGGTTTTATTAAAATTGAAAAAACCTTTTTGGTTTTTTTATGAAATACTTTGGGGTTAGAAATGATGTTATTGATGTTGGTATTGTTGTTTTTGTTGTTTTGGTTGGTTGTTGAACTAAGAATTTTTGGGGAGGCACATAAACAGGGGAGAGCCGCCCGATTTTCAAAAAATACAAAGTTTAAATTGAAACTTAGGATAAGTGTGGATAAGGGGACTAACATTAGGGGAATTCTTTGAATGAGATTTCGAGTCGGCCGGGTAAACGTAGCCAATTGGGGGGTCGAAAACGGTATGTTAAGGCTTGTCCCTTTTTTTCAAAGGCATGATTCCGGTTAATTTTATAAATGTTTCCCCCTATCTTCCTTGTTTTCAAAAAATTAGATGTTTATGACTCCAAGGCATAATTCCTTTCCTAATAATTCATAAATGTTTTCCAAAAAAGTTCGTATTTTCGATCGAGATTTATGGCTCGTGGGGCTTTTTTGATAACAACGATGAACCCGTTTTCACAATCATAAGATGATGTCAAAGATGGGAAAGTTTTCCACGATGATTTGGATGATGATGGGGAAATTTTGGTTTTAAAAGGGTTTCCCAAATATATGATTTCAATGACGATATAAAAAAGTTTAGCCATTTCTTGATTTCTCAATTTTATTCATTAAGAGACTATTTTTGACAATTCCAAAGTATATGAATCGATGCCTTATGAGATTTCATCCTATTCTATGTTTTCTCTTGAGTTATTTTTATTGATAGTCTCACCTTTTAAAATTGTTCCTTCAAGGGAGACAAAGCGGCCCCTGATTATTCCAAATATAACGGGGGGTTACCGACCTTACGTCACTCCGAAGAACATAACTTTCCGGGGGCCCCCCCGGGGCCGCTTATATGATATAGTATAGTATATGGGGTAGTAAAAAGGGGGCCGCATGACGAGACCACCGATCCGGGGTAACCTTTTCATCCCGGGGCCCAAAAAATGTGGGAATGGATCGGGGCCCTTTTTCCCGGCATATTTTTGAATATATGAACAAGAAATGTTTTTCAAAAAAAAAAAAAAAACCAAGATGCATGGCATCCACTCAAGAGGCACCCCCACATGTACAAAAATTTCTCTTTTTTTATGATATGCTCTATATTTCCCTTCTCGTTATTATTCATACTCGATCCCTTTTTCATATTATCGTTCATGCTTTAAATACTTCCCAAAACATTACTCGACCCACGCCCCTTTTTGCGGGCGCCCTATTCATGCCCACAGTAGACGGGGAGAAAGCAAACCCCAGGGGCCCCGAGCAGGCCTTTAAACACCCACTACTCCGAGTTGCCGGATATCGGCACATTCGGGGTACATATTTGGGGGGACCCGGGGAGGTCCCGTTCCCCTCCTAATGTTCGCATTCCGGCCAGAGGGGTCCCTAAACATATGGTGGGGAATAGATGTCTCATGATCACCTTAGTATATATTTTTTTAATCACTTTTGACACCTCGAGAGCTTAGTACATATGCAATTTTTGGGAAAATATTTAGCGACCATTTCCCCCGCAAGTAGCGGGGGAAATTCGATTACGGGGTTTTGAGTGAAGATAGTATGATAAAGGGGGGCCCGTAGCGGACCGGGACCCCCAGGCCCTTTTTGTTTGGGTCGTGGGCAAAAGGGCATCGGGGCGGGGGTCTCCGGGGGTGTTTTACGAGCCGTGTCCCAAGAGTCTTTTTTAAGGGTAAACCGCCACACTTGTACAAAAGAGGCCGGGGGGGATTTAGGAACCATGACCGCCTTTTTTTTCATAGATCGTGGGCGAGCTATAAAGATTTCCTTCTTCCAATCGAGTGTTACGTTTTCGCGATGCCCGAGAAAAAGGGCCCCGCCCCCCAGGGGCAAGAGGCTGGGCGGGTTGAACCCCGGGTCACTCGTAACGCGAGGGGGAATCCCATAATTAGGCCCCCCTCGACCCCTTTTACACTCCGCCTATATTAGGGGAGCAAGAAGGGGCCCCACCCGGGCCTTCCCAAAGACCTTTGGCCCCCCCCCGATGCTTTTTTGGGGAAAAAGAAGGGGCCCTCCTTTTGCCGACCAATTAGAACCCCCCAAGCCCCCAGGCGCGGGTCCCGGTGAAGGGGGCAAGGAGGGACCGATCTTCAAGGTTTTTTCCCGGGGGTTTGAGGACCTCAAGGTAGCAGTTTTTGTAGGTACCCAACCCCAACCCAACAAAGGGAAATTTTGGCCGCTTCCCCCAGACGGGATTTTTGAACCCCCTTACCCTCGCATCGTGTCGTGGTTTTGAGTTTTGAATTTTGATGTAGGTGAATTGGGAGAAAAAACCCGCATCGCAAGTCCCCGCCCTAGACTACAGGGGGCCGTGCCGCTTGGGTTCGGATGTTTTTTTCCTCTTGGGCCCGGGCATTTTTTGCGCGAAAAAGGGCCCCTTTCGACCGGGAAAGGAGGGGGTTTTAAACCCCCCGGAATAAAAAGCCGGCCCCTTTATTATTGGTACGCCCTCCGAGGCAAAGGCCCCAATTAAAATCCGGGGATAGAGATCGAGAAGGGAAAGCCCCAAAAGGGCCCCCCATCATACCTTTTGCTAGCCGGGCGAAGGGTTCGAGGGCATCCCCCGAATTGCCCCCCGGGATATATCAAGATTTCCCCCATAATGTTTTGCATCGAAATCCGGGTTTTACATCGTCATATATCCCGCCCTTTTATTAAGGGAAAGTATTGGTTTTTAAAACCGGGGGCCAAAACAAACGATTTGAGATTTCTAGCCCGTTGGGACCTAAAGGGTACCCAATCATGAATTAGAAAATAAGCATACCTCTACGGGGAGGATTGACATAATATGGAAAAAAAAAAACGAATTTAGAAAAGACGCGGTGTTTTTGGGTTGTTATGTTTAAACGGGAAAATTTGGCCAAAATTTCCCCCGGGGGTCGAAGGGGAAAATTTAAGAACGGGACTGGGCGGGCGAAATAAAATGGCCCAAAAAACCGGTGATCAAGGGTAAACTAGTAGTAAAACGGATAAAGTAGCAAAAATGTATTAAGTTAAAAAATTTTATTAATAGGTTAGGGTGAAAAAGGAAAATAGAAAAGGGGGGAAAGGTTTGGGGGGGGAAAGAAGTCTTTCATACCAAGGCGAAAAAGAGATAAGCATCCCGGAAAAAATTAAGTTAGAAGAATTTTTTCACCCCTTTTATGTTTTGGGAGATCGAATTATGGGGAAAGAACCCCCTCTCTCTCTCTCTCTCTACAAAATATATATATATATATGTATAACTAATGCACGTAACACCAAATCGATTATTAAAAATAGGCTTTTCCCCCACGAGCTAGACTTATCACCCAAATACCTCGAGGGGCGGGTCAAAGAGATGGTTTTCGTGCTTTTTCTCTCGACAACCGGTTAATGTTGTAACCGCAATTGTGCCCCGTGGTATAGTTTAAGATGTGTATATATATATATATATATATATATATATATATCTAGAAATTTGCTTTAACGATTATATAACAAATAGCCGTTTCCGGGTTAAGGGTGTGGTAGGGAAAGCAAAAGAGAGAAGAGAGAGGGGTATTGGAAACAAAGAAGGAAGGGTAGAAGCGAGCCAAATAGAAAGGTCTACTAGGGGCAAGAATCGACAACCGGGGGAGGAAGAGAATTAAACCCCGGATTTTTCTAACGTTTAAAGGGGGATGTAACAAAGAGTTACGGGTCGAAGTTTTGAATCACGTAAAGAACCCCCGTGGCCCATTGTTAAGGGCCAGAATTAGGGGCCATTTGTTAAGTAAGGTATCTTATGTGTAAGGAGCGAGTTTACAAACATCCATATAAAGACTTTTAAAAGGGCCAAAAAAATTACCCCCCTTATTAGTACGTTGGGGAAACGAGAAAAACTCCCATTCGGGGAGCCGGGTCGTAAAAAAGGAGAGGGGTTGAGTTGAACCTTGTTAGCTTTTCAAAAGATTTGTTTGGGGGGAAAAGAGAAGAAAAGAAAAAGAGGCCAAGGTTTCAAATAAAAAGGTTTTTCATTTCCAAAGAGTCATTTGATAAAAGGAAGGGGAGATAAAAAAAGGAAAAAAAAAAGGGGGAAAAAGATTAGACGGGAGTTGTAACTTTTTGTTGAAAATTTTAAAGGGGAAGGATAAAAAAAACCTAAACCTTGTTTTAAAGACCGAGTGTTTATGTAGCAAAGCAAGCCCAAAAAGGGATAGGGAGAAAATATATACATATATTGGGTTTTATCCCGTATTTTGTACATTGGGACGTTCCGAGCTAACCGCGAAAGTTAAGGACAAGACTATTTCGGGAAAAGGAGAGACTTTTAACCTCCGATTTTGTTTTGGCTGTTCGCTTGGGTTTTAGGTATGGAAATTTAAGGGAAAAAAGGGTTTAAAAATTAATTAGGGAAAGTTAATATTTCATGAAACAAAAGGCCAATGGCCCTGCAAAGGGTGTGGGCCAGGTCCAAGGGTGAATAATATATTTGAGGA
>NW_026719525.1:0-11891 GCF_029784015.1 Lycium ferocissimum
TGCTCGAATTTTACAAGTCTAGTTACAAAATGGACAAAATATGGGTAAGAAACTTAAATATAAATGTAGACTTTGTCATAGGATTAGATTTCATGTTACATAATAATGGTAGCTGTACGATTACAAGAGATTGAGTGATTTTCTTAAAAAAACATCACTCATACACTAGTACAAACTATTAAAGCTGAAAATAGAATAAGACATAAGAAAATCCAGACTGCAGACCAGGTAAACCTGCAAAAGAAAAAAGATAGTTGCTGCAAAGACTGTGAAGAAAATAACACATGCTGTAAAAGAAAAACAGAATCAAAGAATTTAATTCTAGAAGAAAATGAAGAAAAAGATATATTAGAAAATGAAGACGTATTAGAAAAAGACTATACTTTAATAGATGTAGAAACAAAATTATATAATTTCAAAATGGGAATAGAAAGAAGGAAAAAGTGTTCAAAACACACTCAAACTTTGACCAAAATTGCTATAACACATTTCAACTTTGCGGGGGTCCTATGACCCCCCTGAACTATTTTAAACTGAAATATTGACACCATAAACGATGATGTGGCATAGCAAGTGTGCTCACTCTCTTGTGAGCAAGTGACAGGCAAAAAATAAATAAGAAAAAACTAAGTTGACAAGTGTCATTTCTTAAGTGGAAACTATACAATTAATTAAATTTGATTAACATTAACCATGCTCTCTCTCTATCTAGCCCCTTCCCTCTCTTACATCTCCGCAACTTACCATGGTCCCACTAGTTAGTTTTTTTTTTTTTTTAAAAAAATTTTCATCTTCTCCCACCAAAGGGCGACATAAGCAGCCCACCACATGGCGATTTGGCCACCGTCGCGGAATTGAACCACTGTGCCACAACCATTTGAAGCGCAATATAATTGCGCACAAACCCCAGAATCACAATCCACAAATTCACCCAAGTACCACGAATTAAAAAAAATTAAAAATTTTAGGTCCAAACACCCCAAATCTTTTCTCCAAGATAACTCATAAACAACACTACCAACACCATTAGATGACTTCTTTTTGTTGTTGTTGTTGTTCCTTCTTTCTTTTTTACTCTTTTCTTTTTTGCTTTGTTGCAAACCATCTTCATAAGCATCAAGTATCTCATGTATAAGTTGTCTATTTGGTGAAGAATCCCATTTAATCCAATAGCTCATGTAACAATTAAAACAGTAACAGTTAAAAGTAGCTACATGGTGGGTATTCTTTCTTTCGCCGGAAAAGTTACCGGAAAATTCACCGGAAGAACAAGAAATGAGATAAGCTAAGACTTGTTTATCTTCTTGAGATAAAGATGAAGCAAGTGTTAAAATAGCAACTGGTAAAAATGAAAGATGGTCAGAAATTAAAGGAGGAGATGGATGAACTGCCTTTTCTATAAAGTTTCTTCATAGTTCTTTTTTTTTTTTTTTATGAAAATTACCTCAAAAAAAAAATGTTTTTTTTGGAGCGTGTATTACACATTGTAACAAATGTTTGGGGAAGACGTTTTAATGGTGTCAATATTTTAGTTTAAAATAGTTCAGGGGGGTCATAGGACCCCCGCAAAGTTGGAGTGTGTTATAGCAATCTCGGCCAAAGTTTGAGTGTGTTTTGAACCCTTTTCCCTAGAAATAATAGGAGTAATAAAAAACCAAAAAGATCTAGATAATTTAACAAAAAAATATTAGATGAAATAGAAATAATAGGAGAAAAACCTTTAAAGCATTGGGAAAATAACAAGGTTGTATGTAGATTAGACATAATAAATCCAGAATGTGTAATTAAAATAGCCTCAATAGAAGCTACAAATCAGGACTTAGAAGATTTTAACATACAAATTAAAGAATTAATTAATCTAGGAGTAATAAGGAGATCTACTTCTAAACATAGATCTGCAGCCTTTATAGTCAGAAATCATAGTGAGATAGTAAGAGGAAAAGCTAGAATGGTAATAAATTATAAAAGACTTAATGATAATACTAGAACTGATGAATATAAATTACCAGATAAAACAGAATTAATAAATAGAATACAAAGAAAGAAAGTATTTAGTAAGTTTGACTGCAAATCAGGATACTGGTAGGTAAGAATGCATGAAGATAGTATAGAATGGACTGCATTCACCTGTCTTGAAGGACATTTCGAATGGTTAATAATATCATTTGAATTAAAGACAGCTCCACCAGTTTTTCAACAAAAAATGGATAGTATATTTGGAGAATACAAAAGGTTTGTATTAGTATATGTAGATGACATATAAGTATTTAGTAAAGATATTAAAGCATCTAAGACATTTACAAATGGTATTTAGACTATTCGTAGAAAATGGAATAATAATTAGTAAGAAAAAGATGGAATTATGTAAATATTATATAAATTTCTTAGGAGTAGTACTAGCAGATGGTAAAATAAAATTACAACCACCTATAGCTAAAAAGGCCCTAGAAATGCCAGACAAACTAGCTAATACTAAAGAATTACAAAAATTCTTACGAATAGTAAATTATGCTAGAAATTTTTATAAAAGACTTGAGAAAAATAGCAGGACCTTTATATTCTAAGACGGGATCTAATGGTCAGAAACATTTTAATACATAAATATTAAATTAGTACAGAAAATTAAAGAAAAAATAAAGAATATCCCTGACCTAAATATGCCATTAGAAATAAACTATTCAATTATAGAAACAGATGGTAGCTTTGAAGGATAGGCAGCAGTGTTAAAAGCAAGACCAAATAAATATAGTAATAAAAGAGAAGAAAAAATAGGTGCTTATCAAAGCGGTAAATACAAAGAAAAAGGTAACATGAGTAGTATTGATGCCGAAATCTTAGCTGTAATATACAGACTAAATAGTTTCAGGTTATATATTTTAATAAACCAAAAATATTAATAAGAACAGACTGTGAAGCCATGGTTAAATTCCATCAAAATATAAATGACAAAAATAGTAGTCGAAGAAGATGGTTAAATTTTATAGATACCATCTCAATATATAATTTAATTTTCAAACATATTAAGGGAAAAGATAATAATTTAGTAGACCAATTAAGTAGGTTAAAAATTACTGTCAACTAATAAATTTATTTCATTATTGACAGCATGAGACCAACAATCCCAAAGACTGCAGACAAGGGAAAGGGCATTCAATCCTCACCCCCAAGACATTTACAGACAGACAGTATTAGGTAATTTTCATTTCAGACCACAAGCTTCATTAGGAAGTAATGTTTTAGAAAGAATACAGTTCGGTCCAAAACATAATTTAATATTTTTCTCACCGTCAAACATGACATTTAAAAATTACCAGAATGTGTAATAGATAGACCACAGAAATGTTTAGTAGACAATCTATGGATATCATACAATAAAAAAGACACAAAACATTTTATAGCAACTTTAAATGCTCTTTGCCAATATTTTACAGGCAAAAATCAAGACAAAAAGTTTAAATTTTATGTTGTTATACACGGCAAAACAAACAACATTTTTCAAACTTGGCCAGAGGTTATAGATTCAATTAAAGAAATTGAGAAACCTTTGTTTAAAGGATTTAATGATTTTACTGAAGCTTTAGACTATGCAAGAGGGATACTGGGTCCAAATTATTATATTTCTCCAGCACTTAGACAGAATCCAGACAAAATTCCTCAATACAATATCCAAAAAGATACAGGCAAAGTGATTTTTGGTGACCATTGTTCTTCCATGACTGAGGCATTCAAAAGACTAAACCAGAAAAATGAGACATTGATCCAAGAAAAAGCAAGACTCATGGAGCAAGTGAGAATGCTAGAACATAGACTTCAAGCGATCAAATTTGAATTGGTTCAATCACAGGGTTTTCCATCTCAAGACAAAATGGATGAGACGGGTGTGCATTCCCCAATGAATGCAGTAAAATCCACTGTATCGGATAGTGATACAGCTAGTCCGGTTCAAACGGTAGCCAGTAAAGACTTATCAAATCCATTAATGGTTGTCACTTGGCCAAAAAGTGAAGATGAAGGTTGTTCATCACTCCAAACAAGGCGAAAACTCCCAAAAACCTTAACGATAGGAGATAATTCAAAAAAGAAAAATTTATTGTCAAAAAAGAAAAAAAATGAGAAAATAGAAGATATAGTAAAACAGACATTAGAAAAGTTTTTCCAAGACAAAGAAAATGTAATGACCCATTCAGTCGTTATTGCATTTTTGACCATTTTTCTTAGTTAACTCGTCCCTGAGCCTTATTGGTACCATTTTGACCCGCGGAGACAGGTGGCATGGTTCCTTAGGCATTGGAGTGAGTATTGATGTGATTTTTGAAAAATTTGGCTTTTAAGTGAAAACCGTTTGACTCATAGTTGACTTTTGGGTAAACATATTTTTTTTGGATATCTGTCGATTTTGAAAGGTCCAGATAGTCATTTAGGACTTGTGTGTATATTCGGTTCGGCTCCCAATGCACTCGGGTGCATTTCAGGACTTGGGTTGGAAAGTTAATTTTGAGGTATCGGGGGTTGACTAGGTCAACGAGACCTCCGATCGGAATTCCAAGGCCACGAGTGCGTTCGTAGTGCATTTTTATATATATTTGCATATTTGGTTTGTGTCTCGGAGGTTCTGGTATGGTTCCAAGTGATAATTCCAAGTTTGTAAGACACCAAAAAAATTTTGGCGTCTGGTGGCCACAGAAGAGGCCTGGGGGTCGCCGAAGCGGTCGGGTGGCCGCTGAAGGGATCGACGAGCAGAATCTGATGTTAATAAGTGTTAAATTCCCCAACCTTGAGTCATTATTTCATTTTCATATCTCTAAGCTTGGGGAGGCGATTTTGAGAGGGTTTTCACCAGTTCTTCACAAAGGTAACATCCTTGACCTTAGAATCATCTATTCACTTCTCTTAACCATTAATCTATGCTAAGATTCTTCCTAAGAGTATGAAGGCTAAGTGGGTTTTTGTTACACCCCGTACTTCCAGATGAACGTTCGCTAAGTTTAAGTACAAGTATGTGGAATTATGATCAAGATGAGCCATCTTTCGGGTTTAAGGAATCGTATAATTATTAGGTATACTTATGGATAAAGTGATATATGAGGAGCACCGAGAAGTCTCACGACCAAATAGAGTTGAAGAAATAAGCTATTGAGACCTTGGATTTTATGGAAAATATGAGGGGTAATTTTTTGTCCAATTTTGAGAAAGAATATCTTTTAGTATATGAAAAGTTTTGAAGCAAAGCAAAAGCCTAAAATGAAGTTCGTAGAGTCTATTTTTCAACACAACAAACTGCTTGTCGATACGACATCGGAGTAGAGAATTATGGACATTGCAAGTTAGGCTGACAGAGCAGAAACGCGTGCTACAAGAATCGACGTGCTACAAGAGTCACGGGGCCGCCGGCTGCTGCCTCGCCACAAAGCGTCGAACCAACTTTGGGACCTTATAAAAGGGGTTTTACCCCTCACTTTTCATCCAAAAACACCTCTCAAAATCTCCCTAACTTTCTAGAGTTCTCCCAACCTTTCTTCCATAAAATTTTAACGCGAATCTGCATAATCTCGGATTTAAGTTCGGACACAGTAGTTGCGATCATACTATCGTATTGCGGTGAATCCTAGTTGGAATTCAAGATAAATATTGGAGATATTGCGGTACTAGTGATAATAAGGTATGAATCTCTCCTTATTGATATGAATATAAGTTTATTTACGGAAGTAGAGTTGTTGAATAATTGTATAGTGGATTTGTTGGTGGAAAAAATTGGAAAAATGTCGTGAGGGATATTTTATGGAATATATTGGTATTGATAATATTATGGTTGATGTTGGTATTGTTGTTATTGTTGTTGGTTGCTAGACTATGGTTTCAGGTTAGGCATATAAACAGGGGAGATGCTGCCCGAATTTCGGCAGATTTTAAAGGAATTTTAGTTAAAGGATTAAGACAAGTGTATGATGGTGAGCCTAATAATAGTATGAACGGTTTTATATGTAGATTACAAATCAGGAGCTAAGTAGGAAGGTCAAGGAGCAAGATTCCAAGTATGTTAAGGCTAAACCCTTTCTTTCTAAAGGCATGATTCTTTTGTGATAAACCTTTGCGCCATATCCACAATGTTATTGCTTCCACAAATGTTAGAATCTATGAGCCTTATTGTCATGACCCGACTAGGGCCATGACGGGTACCCGGGGCTAACCACCGAGCACCGCTCATTCTATTACTCCTTCATATACATTATGCATACATTCACATTTCTTATACTCACAATCATAGAAAAGCTAACTTCATTTGAAACATATTTACCTTTATATACATGAGCCCTTCGGCTATCAAAATAGTATATACATATGAGGAGAAACTTGTGAGACCATACTACCCACAACTACGTATCTACGAGCCTCTACTGGAGTACTAGACATATGGACGGGACAGGACCCCGTCATGCCCAAAACATGAATATGTACATCAAAAGAATAAGTCAATGGCACCTCCGGACTAATGGGGTGCTCTCAATCAGCTAATAGCTCCTACGAGTCTGGATCACCTCCCTGTCTACCTGTGGGCATGAACACAGCGTCCAAGAAAAATGGACGTCAGTACGAACATTGTACCGAGTATGTAAGGCATAAACAATAATGAAACATCAATGAAATGAGGGGCATCAAATGAGGAGCAATCATGGGATCGATCGTGAATCATAAAAGAAATAATGCACGTCGGCTTACTCTCATAATCATCATCATATCATGTATGCATAAATATATAGTCGCCCGACCATACAGGTACGTGTAATAATCGCAGCATTAGCTTTGCGTCTCAGGCCTCCCGCATTCGGGTTGCCATCTCATGCCGCCCACTAGTGGTGTCTGCCCATGCCATCTAGCCATGGTATATACGCTGCCCGCCTTGGCGGTGACTGCCCGGCCATATAGGCGCGGTGTAATATCATCATCATATACTCATCATAATATGGTCATCATGCTATACTCATCATAATGTATGCATGGAAACTCAAGAACAACTATACTTTATTGGGGTGACGTAAGGTCGTGAACCCCCGCTTCCATTACGGAGCATTTACAAGCATTCTGCCTCACCTTGAAGGAATTAGCATATAAAGTGAATGTATATAATGATCAACATCAACATATTATAAATAGCATCATTAGCTTTATAGAAATATCACATCCTGGACTCTAGGATCTTTAGACTTAAGCTTATCATTATCATTATCGAACTCATAGTGTATCTCTTATCTCATATGGCTACTCATGAACAAGGACTCATAGTTTTCTTTAAGATAGGAGATTCATGAAAAAGGAGGAAATTCATTCCATAAGACTCATGCCTTAGAAAGAAAGGACTATCCTCACATACCTTTGTCGTTTAACTATTCTATTGCTTGCTCACTCTCCTTGAATGCACGTGTTCTACCTTCAAGAGAGTTCGTATCGATATTAGCTAAACAATTATAAGAACGTGCTTACTAAGGCTAGAGAAAATTGGGTAGCATTTCCTTTGTTTATACGAATTCCTCCATATTCCATATCAACTCCCAAACATTTATAACAACCATCACAATATCATAAACAACAATCATCATTCAATTGCATTGCCCACATTTCACAATTTCACTTCAAATTCTCCATAATCATGGTCATCGTTTATTATTACGTTCTTTCACATATAATACTCATTCCATGTTCTAAATTTCATTCATAACCTACTTATAATCACAACATATCCATATTCATGATTCATTCCAACTACTCAACAATGACACTATTCTCACATTTATGACCCATTTTCTATATTCTTCTATAATCCAAGTGTTTCAACTTTTCAATACTTCAAACAACATGAAAAGATCATGAAACTTACCTTAGGTAGTGAAGGGACAAGCCTTGAGTGGCAATACTCTTCTTGCACCAAAACCCTAGTCCACTTCTCTTGGGATTTCTTGACTTAGATGACTTTAATGGGTTTCACACTCTTGATTCTTGTTTGTTTGATGAAGTTGATCATCAATTTCCTTTGTGTTCTTGTGGATGAATAGTGGAGAGAAAGTTTTAGAGGTTTCTTGACTTGTGGAGTGAAAATGAAATGAAAATGAAATGAGAGAGAGGTCCCTTATATTAATTCAAAATCTGCCCCGACCAAAACATACGGACCAACATACGGTCCGCGTATTTTTCACTGGCCGTATGTCTGGACCGTATGTTTGGTCCAGTGAAGTGTGCCATTCTGGGCTGAACCTACGGCTGGACATACGGTCCGTATATTTTATACGACCGCATGTCTGGCCGTATAATGCCCAGCTATCCGAGACTTGTTCTCGTCGACTCGTTTGATCTCCGATCCTTATGGAACCTTCTTAACACTTGTTTAACACTTCAATACCAATCTAAGGGACATTAGTACTCTTCCTCAAAACATTATTAAAACCTCATTAACTCGATACTCGAAACTCTTGCCCGACACACAACACATGACTTGCTTTCCTTAGCAACTTTCATCTCCTTCTTCAAATGTCTTTGGAAATCTTAATTAGGACCATTAAATGTTATTTCTCACTTTCCACAACATCGTAAACATCATGCCCTTCATCAGTCTATTCACTGTACGCTAACGGGAAATTGCCGAGGTGTAACACTTATGACCCGTATAATATTGTTGAGCTATTCATGACCTTCGAGATTATTCATTCATTGTCGATCGCGCCTTATGATTTGTTCCTTCAAGGTGAGATGTGTTCATGATGGCGGTTCCATAAGAATAACCCAACGAGATGAGAAATGTGTACTTAGGTAATGTCTAGTGGAACATGAATAGTGTGCTAGTAGAGGATTCCTAAGAAGTCCTAATGGCGAAGATGTGCTTATAGGACTTATATGATTATCTGGTACACTCACGGTTAAGCGAAGACCATGAGAAGTGCATATAGATTACTTATAGAAGTTTGATTATGATGTTGATCATAGTTACCATTGGTCTACGACCAGTTGGGTAGTTATGGATTACCACCGTGCTAAGGCCGGTCGGATTACTGATGATCGATCGGACGATTCGCTCTACGTCGGACGATAATGGACGGGTAATTATTACTCTCGGACTGCAATCTTGCGGTTACTGCGATCAGTTGGACAGTTAGTATAGGATGATTAGTAAGTTAAAGGCACAGTACTGTACATAGATATGGTTAAGAATGCAAGAGTATAGAGAGACATGTATTATATATGGATCGGGTTGCATGCCGCAACATATGTTCGGATAATGTTTGATGATAAGTCAACCAGGGCCATGGTAGGGTATACAGACCTAGTAAATATTGCAAAAAGATGAAGAGGTATGTATACATATGCTAGATTTCCATCGGTAGTTCAGAAATGCCAGGTTGATTCTTATTTTTCTCATCTTTAGTATATGGTTATTTTGTTGCACTTTTTGCCTTGCATACTCAGTACTTTGCTCGTACTAATGTCCCTTCTTGTGGACACTGCATTTCATGCCCGCAGGTCCTAAGATATATCTTGACGGATCTTTCAGTAAGGATACCGGCTGTTGGCGTGCAGTCGTGGCACTCCACTTGCCGGAGTTGCCACCGAGTCGCGCATGGTTTATATGCATTTGCATGGGTATGGCGGGGCCCTGTTCCGGCCACTTTATCTTATGTCATATACTCCTGTAGAGTCTCGTAAACAGATATGCACAGTTAGATGTTTTGTGATCATCTCAACTTACACTATGTTGTATCATTATTATGGATAGCCTTACCGGCATATGCACTCGAGAATAAGTTTGAAGACGTAAGTATGTTATCTTTTGGGCTTGTGCCCTATGGTTTATGGTACCTTGGTCTTATGTTGCCTTTCGAGGTACAAAAAACGTGGGTTAAAAGTTGGTTCGCTTAGTTTCCGTAAGGTGCCGAGTGCCAGTCACGCCTTACCAAGGTTGGGGTGTGACAGTTTTGGGGTTTTCTTCTAAAATGAACTTGTGGTTAAGAAATCTTGATTTGTTGGTTGGGTTAGCTCTATTAAGCATGGATTTGATGACTAGAACTTATTATTGCATGATTCTAACCTAGTAATAACTAGAATCAAAGAGGGCTTTCATGGTTTTAGGGAGAAAAAGGGTTAAAAACGAAATTGATGAATAGATGGAGTTTAATGATGAAATTGTTGATGTTTATGATAGATTATCATGTTTCCATGCTTAGTAATCAATAACCCATGATTATTTCATAGAAATTCTTGAATGAAAATTAGGGTTCTTAGACCCAAATTGGGGGTTTTTCATATAAAAAGGATTTTGAGGAATTGATGAACATTCCTTTGATTTTTAATGATGGATTTGGGTTAATTGGTGTTGAAATTAGTATTTTGATCATAAAATTCTCATTTTGCCCTTAAGTCTCGTTTCCCTAAATTAAAGAGCGGGTTTGACCCGAATAGAATATAACCAATATGAGTGTTGTTCTTTTCGTATTCTTACATAGAATCTCTAGTTGGTTAGAGTTTGATTGTGTGGAGACTCATCGCGAGGGCAAGGAACTAGCTCGTGGTCCGTGATTTGCTGTTCGGCGTTCCAGGTAGGTTATGGCTTACCTTTGTGGTGAGACTTCGACTAGAGAAGCGTATATTTAGATGAAATTGTCGGAGATATCATGTAAACCTTCGGGTATGAAGTTTGGGATTGATGTTATCTTAGGGTTTGGTATTGCTTGTGACTTGTTTGATTGGGCTTGTGGCCTGTAGACTCCATAGGAACTTCTTTGGTACGTTGCGTATAAATTGATGGATTCTTTATGAATTGGAAGTCAAACGGAAGGACAGAATTACTTGACATTGATACTAGTACTTAGTGTACGCCTTGTTATTGGTATAGCAATTTTGGGATATTTGGCCCTTATTGTCATGGAAATTGGATATTCATTATGATTCTTTGTGTGGATCATTACTGATGATATTGGTGCGCTTTGTATGGCATGGATGTGTATCATTTGTGATATTGGTGCGCTGTGTTTGGCACGACTTGAAACTTAAGATTGTTCACGGTTTATAGTTGTATTGTCCCATATTCATACTCATATTCATGGCATATTGATTATTGAGTCACCCTAGGCTTTGTGTGTTACACCTCGTGAGTTTTGTACGTTGAGATTCGCTAGGTGTTTGCTGTCTAATTGTGGACACTGGAGTTATTGTCGAGGAGATATTATATCACATGCGCTCATCTTATGGTTATGAGGGTTTAAGCTCAAGTAATAGGTCATGGAAGGGTTGGAGAACAAGTGAATCGAAGAGATTGAGTTTTCGGAACTCTGGAGAAAAGTTGGGTAAGATTTGGTACGATAATTTTGGTCTAACTTAGAGAAAGAAAATCTTTAGTATATTAGGAGTCTTGGAGTGAAACAAAAGCCTAAAATAAAGTTAGGGAAATCTAGTTTCCAACGCAACAAACCGCGCATCGATCCGACATTGGAATCAAGTGTTATAGGCATTTTAAGACAGGCCGCCAGAGCAGGGATGGGCTTGGCGCGAAAGTACATAGGAGCTAGGGGACAACTCAGCGGGACCGCGCCCTAAAGTGGCGCGAACGCGGCGTGTTACACCCTCTTAGGTTGGTTGAGCCAGAATCTGGAATACTATAAAAGGGGGCTCACCCCCTCATTTTCCATCCAAAAACACTCCAAACCTCTCCAACATTCTGAAAACTTTCCTCCAACTTCCAAACATCAAATTTTATCCCAAATCAAGTTTAATTTCCATATTCGGGTTTGGACAACGTATAGTTGCGGTTATAAAATTGTATTGTGGCGAATCTTGGCTTGAACTCAAGGTGGAAAGTGAAGATACTATGGTTCTAGCGGAAGTAAGGTATGAATCTTCCTTTATTGATA
>NW_026719526.1:0-10000 GCF_029784015.1 Lycium ferocissimum
TACTACTTATATTATATATGTATATGATATATATATATATATATAGCTTTTATTTGGGCTCTCATGCATACTACTTATATATATATAGGGGATATGGGGAAAGGTGAGGCGTTATATACGCATAACCACCTGATCAGTTGGTATACTATGATATCCTCCCGGACGCGGGATATATGAGTAAATGGATCGGGCTGCACGTTCCGCAGCAAAATAATATATATATGGATCGGGCAGCACGTTCTGCAGCAATATAATATATTTATGGATCGGGGTGCACATTTACGCACTATTATGTTATATATGTATGAGAAATGTTTTTTTTAAAAAGAAAGCTAAGCATGCATGGTATCCTTTTATGAGGCAATACGATGTACGGATGTTGTCTTTATCTCATGTTATGTTCCATATTTACGATTATGTTGTTATTCATGCCTATACATACTCGGTACATTATTCGTCGACGTCCTTTCTTTGCGACGCGCGTTCGTACGACGCAGTAGACGGATCTGACCCATAGGTGCTTTATCAACGGATTCTCAGGAGCACTCCACTTACTTCAAAGCTACAGTCTATTTGATATTAGTCTTTATGGTCACATGTATTCTATGTAGAAGCTCGTAGACATATGTGTACAGTTAGACATTTCATAACCCTACCGGTTTATATTGTGTATAATATTTTAGTAGCCTTGTCAGTTGGTGATGTTGGGTATAATTGTTGAAGATTATATAGAGATGTGCCGTTATATTGCGATATATGTCCTTACAGATTATGACATCCATGAGCTATCTTTATGGTCATCCCAGAAATGATTATGAGATGTATATTTAGAGGTGCTCGGTGTGTTAGCTCCGAGTGCCCGTCATGGCCCTCTAGTTGGGTCGTGGCACTAATGACGATCGGCAAGCTCGCTTATTCAATCGCTATGCGACGTTTTGCCCCGCCCTCTTTCCTTCCGAGCTCTAAAACACTACACACAACATATACATAACCTTAAAAACACCTCCAGATCTCCATAACAACAACCACACAACAAGGCATCCCAATAAACAATATGAACAACTCGCACAAAAAAAAGCTCAACAACTTGGACACATGGCTTCTGACCACCATCCCATGAGTCCTATACGATAACCACACCCATAACAATCCATAAAAATTCTTTTACGAAATTAGGAAGAGGTTACATACCTTAAACAAGCTAGAACCAGCCCGTTCTTCCTTGAGCTTTCAAGACACAAGCAACTACGACAATTTTGAGAGAGAAAACGATGAGAACTCGAAGATTCCGAAGGAAATTCGAGGAGAGAATTAGTTGCAACTTACCTTAATCTATAAGAAATGAATGGACTAGTTCTTGGATATGTTCTTTTTGACTGCGTTTTTGCCTCTTCAATGAATATTAGTTCACTAAAGAAAAATGTTCTTCACAAAATATTGAAGAAAGGTTGCTGGATATGCTTTGCCATAAGAAATAACTTTCTGAATTGGAATCCTAAATATATTTATCACTTAACGGCTTGTGGAGCCCAAAAAAAAAAATGTTTGGCTACATAGAAGCCACAAATACACACCTATATATATTTTATGAGTCATATGGCTGCTGGTTGTAGTACTCCCACGTGGAATCCACTATTGTCCATAATTAAGACACTTGTCTTCCACTAATTTCTCCTAATTACATCCTTGATAATTAATTTCTTGATCCTAGTTCACTTGATTATTAACCTTTTTTAACACACTTCACATACTCATTATCATGATCATGTGATGTATTACTAGTCCATAGCCCCTTTTGGCACGCACAAAATATTATTTCCAACCATCGTCGTTACACTTTTAAGTCTGAAATCATTTAGGGACTTCATCCTCTTATACAACAATTTTTTGGTTTTCATGCTTGAATTTGACCAAATCCTTTGGGCTCGGGTTAATTTTCTCATGTTGGACGGTTCAATTTCCTAGTCCAAAAATACGGGACATTATAGCTTGGACCGTATTTCATTTAAATAAATTTTGAACCTCGACGAAACTTATTTTCTTTGATTTGTTTAACTACTAATCCTTATGATACATCTGTACCATCACTCTAACCACCTATAATCTTGGGGGATAACCTCGTTTTCCATTACTAATGTTGTCACGACCCAACCGGAGGGCCGCAACGGGCACCCGGTGCTAACCCACTCGGGCACCTCTTATCATACTTTCACATTTACATCTAGGTGAGCCACATAGTTAAATCATACTTTCCATCCATTATTCATACTAATTCCATTGGGCAACATTACATATATATCATCATTAATAACAATGCCCATATAGATGTACATAAGCTAACGAGGCTAACACAATGATATTCAAAATATAGGCCGATAAGGCCAAATACATCTAACCATATACACATGTCTACGAGCCTCTAAGGAGAGTGTATCATATCATATAGGCGGGACAGGACCCCGCCATGCCCATAAATATGTACACAAAAGAATGAATACCAAAAGTCAGCGCTTCGAATGAAATGGAGCTCCGCTATGTAGTCCCCGAGCAATAAGGCTATGGATCAAGCCCTCTCCCCACCCGCGGCATGACGCAAAGATCCACAAACAAAAGGACGTCAGTACGAAGAATGTACTGAGTATGCAAAGCATGATCAACATCATTATGAAAGCATAATAGACAACATAAGAAATAGCATAGGATGGGAGATAATAGTATCATCATCATAAACACTTACTTGCTTTTCGTAGGGACTTCCCATTTCTAATGCGTGATTGTGTACTTACATCCATATCCGTATCCATATTCATATTCGTACTCATTTACATTTCGTATTCATAGCATATTCGTATTTATATTCATATTCATATCGTATACATATCCATATCATGTACATAGCATACCCAACCATGAAGGTTCGGTGTTTCATATACAGCTCCTACCAAGGCTCGGGTCATACATACCGGCTACCAAGGCTCAGGGTTATCCGTACCCAACTGCAGTGGTGCGGGCGCAATATATATATATATTATATATTCTACCCGGCCATATAAGCTCGGGGTTTCATAATAGCCATGCATAGGCACATATACATAAAAGCCCATAAGCATCCTTAGCATCATTACTATCGTCGTTCATTACATCTATCCCTAGAGGATTACTCATCATAGGAGGAATTTAGTACAATCGTAATATATTGAGAATCATGAGTTTAGTAGCTCTTAAAGATAGAATCATTTGGAGGACATCATAGGCTTATAGAAGATTAGATATTTGGCCAAGGAACCATGCCTTATGAAAGAAGGTTTAGCCTTACATACCTTTCCGTTCAACTATTCTATCACTTGCACGTTCTCCCTCAATGCTCACGTTTTTACCTTCATTAGAGTTATACTATCATTAAAAAATCGATAGCTTAGCATACATGACTAAAGCTAGAGAAAATTGGACGACATCTCCTTTATTTATACGACTTCCTCCATATCATATATCAACTCCCAAACATCAATAATAACATTCACAACATCATAACAATAGTCTTTATTCACCTACATTATCCTTACTTCTTAATTCACTTCCAATCATCCATATCCATGGTCATACCACACGATTACATTCATTCATATAAAATGTCTATCCCATGTTCTTAACATCTTTTATAACATAACCATAATCACAACACATCAAGATTCATGACTCAATCCAAGCTATTACTCAAAATGACACTATTCCCACATTCATGACCCATTTTCTATATCCTTCTACAATCCAAGTGTTTCAACTTTTCAATACCTTAAACAACATGGAAATACCATAAAACTTACCTTAAATGGTGTAGGAATGACTTGGGTGGAAACACTTCACTGAGCAAAACCCTAGTTTCACCTTCACTTGGATTTCTTGTCTTGGATGAACTTTAATGAGTTTCTTGCACTTGATTCACTTGGTTTGATGAAGTTGATCACTAATATCTCTTGAATTCTTGTGGGAGAAGTGTGGAGAAATGTTCTAGAGAGAAGGGGTGTGAAAGGGAAATGAAATGAAATGAACTTGGTCCCTTATTAATAATGCTCAAATCTGTCCCGCTCCAAATCTACGGACCAACATACGGTCCGTATAAATTATACTGATCATATGTCTGGCCGTAGATTTGGTCCAGTGAGGCTTGCCATCTGGGCTGATTATACGGCCAAACATACGGCCAGTATAATTTATACGGCCAGTATGTTGGGCCGTATAATGCCAGTTCTTCCGAACTCATTCTCGTCGACTCGTTTCATCTCCAATCCTTATGGAACCTTCTTGACACTTGTTTATCACCTCATTAACAATATAAAGGACGTTATAACTCTTCTCCAAAGCATCATTAAATCATCATTAACTTATTACTCGTAAATCCTTTCCGATACATATCGTATGCCTTGCCTTCTCTTGGCAAACTTTCTTCTCTTACCTCGAATGTCTTTGAAATCTTATTTAGGGTCATCAAATTTCATTCCTTACTTATTGAAATACCATATACTTCGTGCTCTTCGTTAGTCTATTCACTGTGCATCAACGAAAAATTTTCTGAGGTGTAACAAATGTCATTTAACTCGCATGCTTTCCAACACATGAAAACACGAGATGTAACATCCTTCCCCCCCTTTAGAACATTCGTCCTCGAATGTTTAGCCTATAAAGTCTTATAAAAATTTTGGCAGTGTCTCGTATATAACTGTACCAATACCAACCTGTCATACAGCAACCCAACAATGCAAAGCCTCACAGGGCTACACGAAATAATAATAACTATGGCCTCACACGACCAAATAAAATAACTATAAGTACATCACATACCTGAAGTCTGGATCTCCTCGGGAGATGGAAATAGATGTGGATATATGGATTTCATGTCATTTTTAGCTTCCCAAGTCATCTCCTCAACATTATTATTTCTCCAAAGCACTTTAACGAAAGCCACATCCTTAGTTCGCAATCGATGGACACGTCTAACTAATATAGCCACTGGGTTTTCCTCGTACGATAATTGTTCGGTAACCTGAACATCGTCTAATAGTACGACTCTCGAGGGATCTCCTATGCACTTACGGAGTATGGACACATGGAATACTGGATGTACAGACTCCAGATCAGAAGGTAACTCTAACTCATATGCTACTTTACCCATTGCACGGATAATTACGCGCGCCCCGATATATCGAGGACTAAGTTTACCCTTCTTGCCAAATCTCATTACTCCCTTCATAGGCGAGACCTTCAGAAAGACCCAATCGCCTACCTCGAACTCTAACTTACGCCGTCGATTATCTGCATAAGATTTCTGTCGACTCTGTGCCGCTAGTAATCTTTCCTGAATCATCTTCACCTTTTCGACTGCCTGCTGTATTAAGTCTGGGCCTACCAACTGATTCTCTCTAATATCAAACTATCCTATGGGTGACCTACACTTCCGCCCATATAAAACCTCGTAAGGGGCCATCTGAATACTAGAATGGTAGTTATTATTATATACAAACTTAATAAGTGGCATATGACCATCCCAGCTACCTCAGAAATCAATCACGCAAGCTCGCAACATATCCTCAAGTGTGTGTATAGTACGCTCAGCCTGCCCATCTGGCTGGGGTGAAATGCTATAATAAGGCTGACCTGAGTCCCTAATCCTTTCTGGAAAGATCTCCAGAAGTTAGCGGTAAACTGTGCTCCTCTATCTGAAATAATGGACGTAGGAACACCATGAAGTCATACAATTTCCTTAATATAGAGATTTGCATAATCCTCTACTGAATAGGTAGTTTTGACCGATAAAAAATGGGCTGACTTTGTAATTCTATCAACTACGACCCATATTGAATCATATTTATGCTGAGTACGGGGCAAGCCTGTAATGAAGTCCATATTAATTACCTCCCACTTCCATGCCAAAATCTCAATGGCCTGTAATAAACCTCCGGGCTTTTGATGCTCTACCATAACTTCTTTGGCAGTTGGGACCTTTGAGCGATAAATTCCGCTATAGCTTTCTTCGTACCATCCCACCAATAGACTTCTGTAATATCGTGATACATCTTTGTTGTGCCCGGATGAATAGAATAGCAGGAACAATGAGCTTCTCCCATAATCAGCTGACGAAGTCCCGCAACATTAGGGACACATAATCTACCTCGATACCAAAGAACTCCATCCCCTGTAATCACAAAGGGTGTCTTTTCTTTCTGAGGAGCCGTATCTTGATAATGAGCCAAAATAGGATCCTCGTACTGATGCTCCTTTACCTCAGCTACCAAAGATGACATCGCTGTATCCTAGACAGTGACTCCTACATTATTTGAGTCCAGCAACCGAACCCCAAGTCTATCCAACTGACTAACTTTGCGAGCTATCTCTCTTTTCTCTGGCTGCAAATATGATAAACTACCCATAGACTTACGACTAATAGTGTCGGCTACCACATTTGCCTTTCCAGGATTATACAGAATATCAACATCATAATCTTTTAGCAACTCTAGCCATCGCCTCTAACATAGATTCAATTCCTTCTGTTTAAAGATATACTGCAGGTTCTTTTGACCAGTATAAATATCAACATGGACACTATATAGATAGTGCCTCCACATTTTCAAAGCATGAATCACTGCGGCCAACTCAAGATCGTGGGTTGGATAATTCTTCTCGTGCGTCCTTAACTGTCTAGAGGCATAAGAAATAACCTTACCGTGCTGCATCAACACGCATCCCAACCCAATACCTGAAGCGTGACAATATATCACACATCCATCTGTTCCCTCTAGAAGAGTCAGAACGGGCGCTGAAGCCAATCTGTACTTCACTGTCTGAAAGCTCCGTTCACAAGCGTCCGTCCACTGAACTCGAAGTGCCCATATCTAGTCCTGAATGCCGTCTTTGGAATGTCTTTCTCCTTTACTCTAACCTGATGATACCCAGATCTCAAATATACCTTCGAAAAACACTTAGCACCCTACAGCTGATCAAATAGATCATCAATCCTCAGAAGCGGATACTTATTATTTATAGTCATCTTATTCAGTTGTCTATAATCAATACATATTCGTAATAAGCCATCTTTCTTTCTCACAAATAATACTGGCACTCCCCACGGCTATGTACTGGGCCTAATAAAGCCCTTCTCGAGTAAGTCCCTTAGTTGTTCCTTCAATTCTTTCAGTTCTGCAGGCGCCATTCTATAAGAAGGAATGGATATCGGCTGTGTCACGATCCAACCAGAGGGCCATGACAGGCATTCGGAGCTAACCCACCGAGCACCTCTGAACATACATCTCATAATCATTTCTAGGTGGACCACAAAAATAGCTCATGGTATCTTAATCTGTAAGGGCATATATCACAAGATAATGACACATATGTTACACCCCGTAGTTTTGTACGTTGAGATTTATAAGTGTTGGTCGTTTTAGGTATGGACTTTGGAGTTTCCTCTAAGGATATATACGATTGTATGCGCTTATCTTATGGTTATGAGGGGGTTTAAGTTCATATAATAAGTTATGGAAGGATTGGAGGGCAAGTGAAGCAAGGAAATTAAGTTTGTTGGATTTTAGAGAAAGTTTGAGGGGCAATTTTGGCCATACTTGAGGGAAGAATATATTTTAGTATATGAGGAGTTTTGAGGTAAAGCAAGAGCCTAAATTGAAGTTCAGGAAGTCTAGTTTCCAACGCAATAAACCGTTTGTCGATACGACATCGGAGTAGAGAATCATGGATGTTACAAGTTAGGCGGGCGGAGCAGGGGACTGCCCTGCGCGAATGCGCAGCTACAGTGTGTGAACACGCAGTGTCGCGTCTTTGCTACAGTGCGCGAACGCGCAGAGGAAAATTCTAGGTCGGTGCAACTGACCTCTAAAAGCTATTTAAAGGCAAAATTTGACCCTAAACCTCATTTTCTCCACTTCTCTTCATCCAAAAACATATGAGAGCTTCCAAGAAACATTGAGAGGTAATTAGTGAGAGGATTAAAGTGACGGAGTATTAATCGAGGCTCGGGTAACGTGTAGTTATGGTTATAGTATTGTTTTGTGACGGAGTTGGCTTGGATTCAAAGCAAATATTGAAGATCTTGTGGACCTAGTGAGAATAAGGTATGAATCTTTCCTTATTAATATTAATTCCGGTTTATTTGCGGAGATAAGTTATTAAATAGTCGTATTACAAGTTGGCTAGTTGAGAAATTTGGAAAACATCGTGTGGGATGTTTTAGAGAATATATTGGTATTGATAATGATGTTGTTGATGTTGGTATTGGTATTGTTGTTGTTGGTTGTTGATATTATGATTTTGGGCTAGGCATATAAACAGGGGAGATGCTGCCTGAATTTCGGTAGACTTTAAATGGATTTAAATTGAAGGCTTTAAGATAAGCATGTGACAATGAGCCTAACAATAGTATGAATGGTTTATATGTAGATTTACGAGCTTGGAAGGATAAACGTTGAGTAGTTAAGGAGACCAAAAGGTATGTTAAGGCTAGTCCCTTTCTTTCAAAAGGCATGATTCCTATGTTATGATTCCATATATGTTTCCATAACCTTCTTACTTCCAAAAGTTAGAAGTTCATGATTCTCAAAAGCTTCTTATGATGCTAAAGATGAGATGTTTTCTATGATGAACATGATGATGATGATTCCATTTCTAGAAATTCCAAAGCTTATGATTTTAATGCTATTATGAGCTTATTGAGCTTATTTCATGATTTTCTCGATTTTAATCATTGTTGTTGATCTCACCTTGTAATAATTGTTCCTTCAAGATCAGATATAGCGATGATGATAATTGTTCCATAATAAAATTTGGAGGTTACTGACCTTATGTCACTCTGAAGTATTTATATCTTTTATTTGGCTCTCATGCATGTTATATATATATATATATATATATGTATTTTCTCACACCGAGCGGCGCTATAGTCGGCCGGGTACGACACCTATTGTGTAACACTAATCAACTGATATTACACACTGAGTCCCGAAAGGATCGGGTACGTTACACACCGAGTCCCGAAAGGGTCGGGTACGTTACACACCGAGTCCTGAAAAGGCCAGGTACATTATGATGATATCATAGTTATATATATATATATATATAGATAGATAGATATATGCGCGTATGTATGAAAATTTTTTTAAAAGCTAAGCATGCATGACATCCGCCTTATGAGGTATCCAGATGTACAGGTTGCCTCTCTTATTCCATGTTGTCTTTCATGTCTATATTATGTTGTTATTCATGCCTTACATACTCAGTTCATTATTCGTACTGACGTCTCTTCTGATGGACGCTGCGTTCATGCCCGCAAGTTCAGGTAGTCGGCGCACGACCAATGTGATAGGATTTTCTCTCGAGTGCCGATCGGTGCGCTCCACTTGGTCCAGAGCCGCAATATTTTGGTATGATATTTTGGTTTGTATACATGAGTATGATGAGGCCTTGTCCCGTCCTTCCTATAGTTTATATTCCATAAGAGGTCTGTAGACATTTATATGTAGTTAGAAAGTTAGATATCCTTGTCAATTCTATTCCATTATACGACTAATGTAGCGACCTAGTCGGCTTACAATGTTATTTTCTGTACATATATGTAAATGATGGTTATGAGTTTTGGACGTGGAGTTTGTTATGTTGATATCACAGAAGTGTATAATTCAGTTAAAAGTCATATATCGGCCACCATAATGTTTAGTGAGTTTCAAGTACGAAGATAGGAGTACTTGATTAGAAAAGGTTGGGCACTCGTCACGACTCCTCAGTTTGGGGCGTGACAACATCGCTATATAATCATCAATAACTATGCCCATAAATGTAAGCAAACAAGGCTGCCAAAAAATAGTACAACAATATGAACTAATAACGATATGGGACTTCTAGCTACACACATCTTTCTACGAGCCTTAGAATACAGGAATCCATAAAGACGGGGTAGGACTCCGCCATGTCCAAGTATATATACACAAGAGTAGTACCA
>NW_026719527.1:0-25224 GCF_029784015.1 Lycium ferocissimum
AACCAAAGCATACATACACGCGGCGAACAGAGCTCGCCACCCCGCGGATGCGGCCGCCCAAACACAACCTTACTCAACGCATCCGAATAAACCGTACATAACCCACATCTATGTCTACAGACCTCTAATACGTATCAATGTAATCATAATATGACGGGACAGGCCCCGCCTGCACTCTCGCTCGAATACACAAATATATATACAACGGGAGAATATATACCAAAATGTAGGCTCGGAATAAAAGGAGCTCTCCAACGGCAGGATAGGTGTCCTAGGCGGCGGATCACCGAACCGTACGTCCGTACTGCGGGCATGAAAACGCGACCCCCAAAGAAAGGGGGGATCGATACGGAATATGTGCGAGTATGCAAGGCGAAGATACGGTAAGCAAATACGAGTCATAATTGAAAAGAAGTATAGAAAGTAAGTGCAAATCCAAAATACAAAAGTGTTTAAGTCCAAAATACAAATCATCGCAGGTTCTTAGAATATGGTCACCCTCCGTCGATGGCGCCATAACACATTCTTCGGAGAAGATTTCATATCTCCGGAACATATACTGCGGTCAAGAACCGGTCAATATCACATATACCGGTGTCCGCGATCAAGTACCAGCCGGTCAATATCACCCGACATACGGTCAAGTACGTGGTCGATATCACCCGACATACCGCGGTCAAGTACCCAACGACAATATCACATAGTGCGCACGATAACACCACCGGCCGGGACTCGACGAAAGACATACAACGAATACGCAACAAGCGAATCGTGGAAAACCATGCCCATATGCAAAGCACTTACCGGGACGCAATAAGATAATCAAAACAAGTTGTTAATTCAAACCGAAACATTAGTCAAATCAGGTGTTCTTCCGAATACCACTCGGAAACATATCAAACCGAACTCCAGAAACTATAGTCACGTATCAAAATCACATACATAAAATCCTTGCTTCGAGACTTAGCCGATAAATAAGTAATCATACTCGGGGGTCGGAAAGGTAGTCATATTGAATTCTTTCAAACGCCATCGAATTATACATAGAAGATCGCGGGACCCACGGACGAGCGTCAACCCAATCGGGCCCGCTACGAAAATCATAGTCATCATATGTTATCGTATCATTATTACAAACTCAAAAGATAAGTAAACTGATCGTACTTGAAATCGGAAGAATAGTCATGTCATATCCTTTCAAAAGTCGTCAGAAGTACATAAGGAAAGTCGCGGGGCCCACGGAGGGGTGTCAACCCGAACCGAGACCGCCTATGGAAAACATAGTCATCATACATCATGGAATCATTTTTGAAGCATATCGAAGCGATCGGTTCGTCCGTGAAAGTTACGGACTTTTCGTAGTTTTAATCCTTTAGGAACAAAACTCTTTAAAAACTAAACTTTTATGCAACTTTTGAAACTTAGTCATACAAAAGACATAAGGGCCAATATTTCATCATATCATGCATACGAAGATCAAGAAACAAATAAGAATCACGGACATGGTCGGATCGCGAGAGTAGAATTTCCTCGAGGCTCGTGTCATAGCCTATTTACGACTAAGGCATGCCAAAGAAGGAAGGGCTAAGCTTTACATACCTCGTCGCTCTCCAAGCTAATCCAAACTCCAACCTATGTCTCGGACTCCTAAGTCTACATAACATCAATAAATGCCAATGTCAACTATAAGTATTTAAGAGTTCATTTCCAAATTAACACAATCTCTACGGAAATTTAGCGGTATTTCCCCCCGTAAATACACCAACCCGAGAATTTAACTCGGCCAAATCAACAACACAACACTAACAACCAAACTAGCAACATCAATAATCAACCCAAAAAGCAATATAACATAAATAACGCTCATTTACATAATTTAACAACCTTCATTATATTCAATTCAACGGCTTACCTTCAAGCCAACATCAACGCTTATACATTCAAATACCAACCCGAACCCATACAACAATATTCAAAGACATCTTAAACAATTCATACAATGTTTCAAACATCCCAAATACCTCTCCAATTTACCCGAAAACTGCCCAAACCCGAGGACCACATCCATAATACATTTCTAACCCGAATCGTAATTTGCACCAATAATCCACACTCACAACAATGTCATTCTCATAAATATAACAATTACATTAAATGCACATAATTCTCAAATCAGCCCGTAACCATTACAACATCAATTCAAACCATTAGACTTTCACTTTCACCATAAGAATCCATAACGACGACAACTAAAATACTAAGTAATATTAATTCATTCTTGTCATATGAATGACCTATATTCGGCCAACACCTTTCCACATACATATGTTGATGATTCTCAATCTTTTCTCCACTCTACGACAATCACAACATGCTAACTAGACTTTAATTCATTACTTCAATGCAACACAACAACACACACACACACACACACACACCATGCACACGGCTCCACTCTACATGCAATATTTCCATGAATTTCATCCATTTTCTCTCTACAACATGCACACATCACTCACAACACATAAAACAAGATTAAATCTTACCTTTTCCCTTCAACTTCCAACTTGGCTAGGGTTTGAGATCTATGCAAAACGGATGGTTTGATGACCCAAACAACACTTCCACGCTACTTAGGTACCTCCAATTAGTGGATTTGCATCAAAAAAACATTTTTGGGATGGCTAAATTTGGACTTAATTTTTCCCCCTTTGGCCGAATGGTTGATGTTGTTCTTGGTTTCTCCAAGCTTTTTTTCTAAGTGTTGAGAATGAAGAAAGATGACTTAGAAGTCATATTTTATGTCCCTAGATAAACCATCCAGTGTCCATGGCCCACACATGGGTTGGATCGATTAAAATTGGCCACGAAATGTGTGGGACCATCCTGCTTACACGGCCAAAGGCCTTTTGTTCAATAATTTCCAACTTTCAATTATTCCATTTTTTGGTCCCAAATTTTCCTAGTTGTTCCATGCCAACCAATTCATGAACAATATGTCTCGAAAAACAATCGAAGGTCAAAAAAATCCCGACTTCGCATCCCGGAATGGTTTTGTCTCTAACTTATCATAGCTAACCGGATTGTCCCAATGTGAAATACGGGATATAACATCCTCCCCCCTTTAGAACATTCGTCCTCGAATGTTAAATTAACTTACGGGATCTTATAAACACTCGGGGGAGTTTCTTTACAATTATCACAAACGGTTCATACATCGTCTGACATAACCAATTAAAGAGTCTAAATTACTGTGTACCCGTGCGGTGGCGCCTCCCGATCTCGTCTACGGGTCAACGCGTATAGGCGGTTCGATGGACCGCCCCCGAGGCTCCGCCACGGCCACGGGCGGGGAGTCGATATGCCCGCCCCGTCGGGCGCATAGCTACGGAAGGTGAAGACGAACCGCAACCGACCGTGCGTAGGCCGGCGTTCCCCCCCCACCGCCCCCGAGTGGACAATCTCTCATAAAGTGGCCACGCGGCCACGGTAAGTAAGCACCCGTGGCACGACGACAATCCCCCCCCTGCCGAGTGAGCGTCTGCGGTGAAGGACGTCGAGAATTGCGGGGTAGCCTCGGCACTCAGCCGGAACCTCGGGTCCATCGACGAGCCGAAACCACTAGGCTCGACTTTGCCCACGAATACCCCGCGTCGTCCCGGGCTCCGGCCGGTGAACTATGGGGGTGTACTGCGTGCGGGCGGGAAGGAGTATCTGCCCGCGGCTGGCTGTGAGGGCACTGTGCTCAGACTCCCCGGGGGAGTATCCCCGCGGATGCGGCCTGTGGGGGCGGCCCGCGTGCGCCAATCCCACTATCCCGGTGATGCCACACTGTGTCGGTCCCTCGCGTACACGGGCGTGTGCACGTATACGGGCAATATGCATACACAGGCACGGGCCTCGTCTGAAACAGCGCCGACCAAATACGGGTCTAGCCCGTATCTCGGTCATCCCCGGTCGGTCATCCTCGACTACATAAGCGGACGCGTATCCGGCCGGCGAATCAAACTCCGGAGGCTATACTCCGGACACTCCGCCCTGCTCGCTTCAACAGCGGGGAATCTGTCTACCCTGGCTCGCCGTAACTCTGGAGGCAGAAAATGGGCCAGAAAGGCCTCAGTAAACTCGTCCCATACGGCCGGAGGAGCACCCTCGCCCCTAGACAATACCCAGGACTCGTACCAATTTGCGGCTACGTCCCGGCGGTGTGATGCCAGCTCAACGGACTCGACCTCGTTCTCCTTAATCAACCGTAATGTACGCGACATCACGCCGATAAACTCCCGAGAGTCCTCGCGGGCTTTGACCGAAAAACTCGGTGGATTACATGTCGAAACTCACGGCCCCTCGGCTCGTCATGTCGGTCCCCGATCACCCGCTCCAAGCTTTGTCGGGCACCGCACCGCTACCAACCGGGTCAATAAGCGTACCGCCTCTGCTTGGCCCCGTCATCCGCCCCGGGCGGGGCGGAGGCGCGGGCTCTTGGTGCGCGGGGAGGCCGGCGGTGGAGCCGCCCCCCGTCTGCGCCCCCGCGGGCGCTCGAAGTCTCTCCCGTGCGGCGGCGTAGCGAACCAGCCGTCGGAGGCACAATCTCCGTCAAGGCGGGCACGGGCCTGGTAGCTATCCGGCCCGGCGGCTCGGCGGTGCTGTAGACTTGCCTCTTCAGCGCCATTGGCTTTCTCGGAGGCATGCCGAAATCATAACAATCCGTTAGGGAGGGTCATCACGATAATACGGCTCTATCGCACGATCTAAGATCAAAAAGAAAGATAACATCCTAAATGTCCGTAGCCTCCGTTTATAGATGTGGTGCACAACACAACGATAAACAAGACTACTAGACACGGGAGCATTCGAGGACGAGCCGCTGCGATACCGCACGTCACGACCCAACCCCGGCGGGGCCGTGACTAGTGCCCCGAGCCGGGCACCAAACGCGCTCACGAATAGACCGTCATTCGGCATACAAACGACTCGTACATAATATCGATCTAGACGTGGCTCCAAATAAACATACAAATATATCCCACGAAGCCGGCAAGGCTATCATAATATACATAACGTAGCAAAGCATACATACACGCAGCCGACAAGGCTGCCACGGCGGATGGGCCGCCCAAACACAGCTTACTCAACGCATCCGAATAAAACTGTACATAACCCACATCTATGTCTACAGACCTCTAATACAGATCAACAGAATCATATGACGGGACAGGGCCCCGCCGTACCCCTGAATACACAAATACATATACAACGGGAGAATATATACCAAAATGTAGGCTCGGAATAAAGGGAGCTCTCCGACGGCGGGATAGGTGTCCTGGGCGGCGGATCACCCGGCTGTACGTACGTACTGCGGGCATGAAACGCGGCCCCGAAGAAAGGGGTCGGTACGGAATATGTGCGAGTATGCAAGGCAGAAGATACAGTAAGCAAATCTGAGTCATAACTGAAACAGAAGTACAGAAAGTAAGTGCAAATCCAAAATACAAAAGTGTTTAAGTCCAAAATACAAATCATGCATAGGGTTCTTAGAATATGGTCGCCCGCCCGTCGATGGCGCCATAACACATTCTACTCCAGAAGATTTCGTATCTCCGGAACCGACATACAGCGGTCAAGAACCCAGCGGTCGATATCACATATACCGGTGTACCGCGATCAAGTACCCGCGGTCAATATCACCCGACATACGCGGTCAAACCCGTACCCGGTCAATATCACATATATACCGACATACCGCGATCAAGTACCCAGCGGCAATATCACATAGTGCGCACGATAACACCACCGGCCCGGGACTCGGCGAAAGACATACAACGAAATGCACAAGCAGAATCGTGGAAAACCATACGCAATGCAAAGCACTTACACAGACCCAATAAGATAATCAAAACAAGCTGTTAATTCAAACCGAAACATTAGTCAAATCAGGTTTTCTTCCGAATACCACTCGGGAACATATCAAACCGAACTCCAGAAACTATAGTCACGTATCAAAATCACATACATAAAATCCTTGTTTCAGACTTAACTGATAAATAAGTAATCATACTCGGGGGTCGGAAAGGTAGTCATATTGAATTCTTTCAAACGCCATCAGAATTATACAGAAGAAGATCGCGGGACCCACGGACGAGCGTCTACCCAATCCGGGCCCGCCTACGAAAATCATAGTCATCATATGTTATCGTATCATTATTACAAACTCAAAAGATAAGTAAGGCGATCGTACTTGAAATCGAAAGAATAGTCATGTCATATCCTTTCAAAAGTCGTCAGAAGTACATAAGGAAAGTCGCGGGGCCCACGGAGGAGTGTCAACCCGAGTCGGGCCCGCCTATGGAAAACATAGTCATCATACATCATGGAATCATTTTTGAGCATATCGAAGCGATCCGGTTACGTACGTGAAAGTTACGGACTTTCGTAGTTTTCGGAATCCTTTAGGAACAAAACTCTTTTAAAAACTAAACTTTTATGCAACTTTTGAAACTTAGTCATACAAAAGACATAAGGGCCAATATTTCATCATATCAAGCATACGAAGATCAAGAAACAAATAAGAATCACAGACATGGTCGGATCGCGAGAGTAGAATTTCCTCGAGGCTCGTGTCATAGCCTATTTACGACTAAGGCATGCCAAAAGAAGGAAGGGCCAAGCTTTACATACCTCGTACGCTCTCCAAGCTAATCCAAACTCCAACCTATGTCTCGGACTCCCGAGGTCTACATAACATCAATAAATGCCAATGTCAACTATAAGTATTTAAGAGTTCATTTCCAAATTAACACATAATTCTACGGAAATTTGGGCGCACATTTCCCCTGTAAATAGACCAACCCCGAGAATTTAACTCGGCCAAATCAACAACACAACACCAACAACCAAACTAGCAACATCAATAATCAACCCAAAAAGCAATATAACATAAATAACCCTCATTTACATCATTTAACAACCTTCATTATATTCAATTCAACGGCTTACCTTCAAGCCAACATCAACGCTTATACATTCAAATACCAACCCGAACCCATGCCAACAATATTCAAAGACATCTTAAACAATTCATACAATGTTTCAAACATCCCAAATACCTCTCCAATTTACCCGAAAACTGCCCAAACCCGAGGACCACATCCATAATACATTTCTAACTTCCGAATCGTAATTTGCACCAATAATCCACACTCTAACAATGTCATTCTCATAAATATAACAATTACATTAAATGCACATAATTCTCCAAATCAGCCCGTAACCATTACAACATCAATTCAAACCATTAGACTTTCACTTTCACCATAGAATCCATAACGACGACAACTAAAATACTAAGTAATATTAATTCATTCTTGTCACATGAATGGCCTATATTCGGCCAACACCTCCACATACATATGTTGATGATTCTCAATCTTTCCTCCACTCTACGACAATCACAACATGCTAACTAGACTTTAATTCATTACTTCAATGCAACACAACAACACACACACACGGCCACACACACCATGCACACGGCTCCACTCTACATGCAATATTTCCATGAATTTCATCCATTTTCCTCTACTACAACATGCACACATCACTCACAACACATAAAACAAGATTAAATCTTACCTTTTCCCTTCAACTTCCAACTTGGCTAGGGTTTGCGATCTACAAAACGGATGGTTTGATGACCCAAACAACACTTCCACGCTACTTAGGTACCTCCAATTAGTGGATTTGCATCAAAGAAATATTTTTGGGATGGCTAAATTTGGACTTGGTTTTCCACTCCTTGGCCGAATGGTTGTTGTTCTTGGTTCCTCTCTTCTTTTTTTTTCTAAGTGTTGAGAATGAAGAAAGATGACTTAGAAGTCATCTTTTATGTCCCTAGATAAACCATCCAAGTGTCCATGGCCCACACATGGGTTGGACCAATTAAAATTGGCACAAAGTGTGTGGGACCATAACAACACCACACGGCCAAAGGCCCCTTTTGTTCAATAATTTCCAACTTTCAATTATTCCATTTTTGGTCCCAAATTTTCCTAGTTGTTCCATGCCAACCAATTCATGAACACATTATGTCTCAAAACAAAACCGAAGGTCAAAATCTCGACTTCGCATCCCGGAATGGCTTTGTCTCTAACTTATCATAGCTAACCCGGATTGTCCCAATGTACGAAATACAGGGTATAACATCCTCCCCCCTTTAGAACATTCGTCCTCGAATGTTAAATTAGCCTTACGGGATCTTATAAACACTCGGGGGAGTTTCTTTTACAATTATCACAAATAGTTCATACATCAATCAGCATAACCAATTAAAGAGTCTAAATTACCTGTACCCGCATCTGGTGGCGCCTCCTGATCCTGTCTACGGGTCAACGCATATAGGCGGTTCGATGGACCGCCAGAACTGGAGGCTCCGCCACGGCCTGCTGGAGTCAGTATATCCCGCCCCATCGGGCGCATAGCTACGGAAGGTGAAGACGAACCGGCAACCGACCCGGTAGGCTGAGCTGCTCCCCCTGCACTGCCCCTGAGTGGACAATCTCTCATAAAGTGGCCCTGCTGGCCACAGGTAAAGCAAGCACCCGTGGCACGACGACAGTCCCCCCCCCCCCCCCCCCCGAGTGGCGTCCCCTACAGTGAGGACATCGGGGTAGGGGTGGCCTCAACTGGCTGGAACCTCCGTCCATCTGTGAGCCCGAAGCCCTGGAGCTCTGACCTGCCCCTGAATACCCCGCATCATCTGGGCTCCAGCCGGTGAACTGTGGGGGTGTACTCTGTGCGGGCTGGGAAGGGTATCTGCCATGCTGCTGCTGAGGCTGCCTGCCTCGAGACTCCCCAGAATATCCCGCGGATCTGGCCCTCTTGGGCTGGCCCCTGTCATAATCCCTATCAGGCGACGCCCCCGTGTCGGTCCTCCATACCCCGGGCGTGTGCTCGTATACGGGCAATATGCATACTGGCGGGCCGCCATCACCAAACAGCGTCGACCAAATGCGGGTCTAGCCCCATCACATACCGGTGCATCCGTCGGTCATATCGCCTACATAAGCGGACGCATATCGGTCAACGAATCAAACTCCGTGCTATACTCCCGACACTCGCCCCTCGCTTCAACGGTTGTAGGGCTGTCTCACCCCGGCTCGCCGTAACTCTGGAGGCAGAAAATGGGCCAGAAAGGCCTCAGTAAACTCGTCCCATACGATCGGAGGAGCACCCTCGCCCCTAGACAATACCCAGGACTCGTACCAATTTGCGGCTACGTCCCGCAACTGGTATGATGCCAACTCACCGTACTCGACCTCGTTCGCCTTAATCAACGTAATGTACGCGGCATCCGTCCGATAAACTCCCGAGGTCCTCCGCGGGCTTTGACCCAAAAACTCGGTGGATTACATGTCGAAAACTCACGGGCCCTCGGGCCTGTCATGTCGGTCGCATCCCGATCACCCCTGCTCCAAGCACCGTGGGCACGCCCCCGCTACCAACCGGTCAATAACCGTACCGCTCTCGCATGGCCCCATCATCCGCCCCCGGCCGGGGAGCCGGAGGCGCGGCACCGGTGCCGCGGGAGCGGCGGGGAGCCGCCCTCGTCCCGGCGCGCTCGTGGTCGCTCCAAGTCTCTCTCTCGGCGGCGGCGTAGCAACAGCCGTTGAGGCACAATCTCGGCTCAGCCGGGCACGGCCCTAGTAGCTATCCAGGCCGGCCGGTCTCGCCCGCCTTCGTAGACTTGCCCTTCTCGGGCCTCGTGGCCTTCCTCGGAGGCATCGGCCGAAATCATAACAATCCGTCGGGAGGGGTCATCCCGATAAACACGGCTCTATCGCACGATCTAAGATCAGAAAGAAAGATGACATCCTAAATGTCCTGTAGCCTCCTGTTTATAGATGTGGTGCACAACACAACGATAAACAAGACTCTACTAGACACGGTTTGTAGACATTCCGAGGACGAACTGCTCTGATACCACTTCAGTCACGACCCAACCCCGTAGGCCGTGACTAGTGCCCGAGCTGGGCACTCATACGCGCTCACTAACCAGATTCGGCATACAAACGACTCGTACATAAATCCGTATTAGACGTGGCTCCAAACTGACACATACAAATATATACTGCACAGAAGCCGGCAAGGCTATCATAATATACATAACGTAGCAAAGCATACATACACGCAGCCGACGAAAGGTCGCCACCGGCGGACGGGCCGCCCAAACACAACTTACTCAACGCATCCGAATAAAATTGTACATAACCCACATCTATGTCTACGTACCTCTGTCTGACATCAACGTAATCATATGACGGGACGGGGCCCCGCCGTACCCCCGAATACACAAATACATATACAACGGGAGAATATATACCAAAATGTAAGCTCCCGAATAAAGGGAGCTCTCGACAATGCTAGGATAGGTGTCCTGGGCGGCGGATCACCGAATCAGACGTCCGTACCTCGCGGCATGAAACGCGGCCCGAAGAAGTGGGGTCAAGACGGAATATGTACGAGTATGCAAGGCGAAGATACGGTAAGCAAATCGAGTCATAAGCCGAAATGGGTACGTAAAAGTAAGTGCAAATCCAAAATACCAAAGTGTTTAAGTCCAAAATACAAATCATGCATAGGGTTCTTAGAATATGGTCGCCCGCCCGTCGATGGCGCCATAACACATTCTACTCCAGAAGATTTCGTATCTCCGGAACCCGACATACCGCGGTCAAGAACCCAGCGGTCAATATCACATATACCCGGTGTACCGCGATCAAGTACCCAGCGGTCAATATCACCCGACATACCGCGGTCAAGTACCCAGCGGTCAATATCACCCGACATACCGCGGTCAAGTACCCAACGACAATATCACATAGTGCGCACGATAACACCACCGGCCCGGGACTCGGCGAAAGACATACAACGAAATGCACAAGCAGAATCGTGGAAAACCATGCGCAATGCAAAGCACTTACACAGACCCAATAAGATAATCAAAACAAGTTGTTAATTCAAACCGAAACATTAGTCAAATCAGGTGTTCTTCCGAATACCACTCGGAAACATATCAAACCGAACTCCAGAAACTATAGTCACGTATCAAAATCACATACATAAAATCCTTGTTTCAGACTTAACTGATAAATAAGTAATCATACTCGGGGGTCGGAAAGGTAGTCATATTGAATTCTTTCAAACGCCATCAGAATTATACAGAAGAAGATCGCGGGACCCACGGACGAGCGTCAACCCAATCCGGGCCCGCCTACGAAAATCATAGTCATCATATGTTATCGTATCATTATTACAAACTCAAAAGATAAGTAAACTGATCGTACTTGAAATCGAAAGAATAGTCATGTCATATCCTTTCAAAAGTCGTCAGAAGTACATAAGGAAAGTCGCGGGGCCCACGGAGGGGTGTCAACCCGAGCCGAGACCGCCTATGGAAAACATAGTCATCATACATCATGGAATCATTTTTGAGCATATCGAAGCGATCCGGTTCTGTCTGTGAAAGTTACGGACTTTCGTAGTTTTCGAATCCTTTAGGAACAAAACTCTTTTAAAAACTAAACTTTTATGCAACTTTTGAAACTTAGTCATACAAAAGACATAGGGCCAATATTTCATCATATCAAGCATACGAAGATCAAGAAACAAATAAGAATCACAGACATGGTCGGATCGCGAGAGTAGAATTTCCTCGAGGCTCGTGTCATAGCCTATTTACGACTAAGGCATGCCAAAAGAAGGAAGGGCTAAGCTTTACATACCTCTCTCCGCTCTCCAAGCTAATCCAAACTCCAACCTATGTCTCGGACTCCCCGAGGTCTACATAACATCAATAAATGCCAATGTCAACTATAAGTATTTAAGAGTTCATTTCCAAATTAACACATAATTCTACGGAAATTTGGGCAGTATTTCCCCTGTAAATAGACCAACCCCGAGAATTTAACTCGGCCAAATCAACAACACAACACCAACAACCAAACTAGCAACATCAATAATCAACCCAAAAAGCAATATAACATAAATAACGCTCATTTACATCATTTAACAACCTTCATTATATTCAATTCAACGGCTTACCTTCAAGCCAACATCAACGCTTATACATTCAAATACCAACCCGAACCCATGCCAACAATATTCAAAGACATCTTAAACAATTCATACAATGTTTCAAACATCCCAAATACCTCTCCAATTTACCCGAAAACTGCCCAAACCCGAGGACCACATCCATAATACATTTCTAACTTCCGAATCGTAATTTGCACCAATAATCCACACTCTAACAATGTCATTCACATAAATATAACAATTACATTAAATGCACATAATTCTCCAAATCAGCCCGTAACCATTACAACATCAATTCAAACCATTAGACTTTCACTTTCACCATAGAATCCATAACGACGACAACTAAAATACTAAGTAATATTAATTCATTCTTGTCACATGAATGGCCTATATTCGGCCAACACCTTCCACATACATATGTTGATGATTCTCAATCTTTCCTCCACTCTACGACAATCACAACATGCTAACTAGACTTTAATTCATTACTTCAATGCAACACAACAACACACACACACGGCCACACACACCATGCACACGGCTCCACTCTACATGCAATATTTCCATGAATTTCATCCATTTTCCTCTACTACAACATGCACACATCACTCACAACACATAAAACAAGATTAAATCTTACCTTTTCCCTTCAACTTCCAACTTGGCTAGGGTTTGCGATCTACAAACGGATGGTTTGATGACCCAAACAACACTTCCACGCTACTTAGGTACCTCCAATTAGTGGATTTGCATCAAAAAAATATTTTTGGGATGGCTAAATTTGGACTTGGTTTTCCACTCCTTTGGCCGAATGGTTGTTGTTCTTGGTTCCTCCAAGTTTTTTTTTTCTAAGTGTTGAGAATGAAGAAAGATGACTTAGAAGTCATCTTTTATGTCCCTAGATAAACCATCCAAGTGTCCATGGCCCACACATGGGTTGGACCAATTAAAATTGGCCACAAAGTGTGTGGGACCATAACAACACCACACGGCCAAAGGCCCCTTTTGTTCAATAATTCCCAACTTTCAATTATTCCATTTTTGGTCCCAAATTTTCCTAGTTGTTCCATGCCAACCAATTCATGAACACATTATGTCTCAAAACAAAATCGAAGGTCAAAAATCCCTACTTCGCATCCCGGAATGGCTTTGTCTCTAACTTATCATAGCTAACCCGGATTGTCCCAATGTACGAAATACAGGGTATAACAATGTTTTGCGGGCCCAGTATGATTATGAGTATTACGAAAGTCAGCGGGTTCGCTCGGCCTTAGGTAAGGGTCGGGTGCCCATCATGCCCTATCGGAAATTAGGGTGTGACACTTTCTTCTTATTTACTTCTTTCAATTAACTCCTTCTTTTCGGTGCTCGCTATCATTTCCGTTATCATATGACCTTCATTCTTAACTTTCCCGCGTAACTTGATAAGTCTTTCTTGTTCGTTCTACAACTCGCTTTTCTGTTTCACACTTGCCTTTATACTCTAGTCACATAGATCATGTCATATCTTTTAGTCACTTCCTCACTAGGCTTTACTTATTTTCATAACAATCCTCATTATATTCACATTATACTCTGTTCGTAATCAATCTTATAGTATAACACTTCTTAACCTTTTACCCTTTCTGGTCGATCTTATCCTTAATATCTCACAAGCTATCCTATCTGTACATTCATATCCGTCACAATTCTTTTTCCTCTATGCCCTTGTCGCCATCATACTATTACTTCTTTTAACTATAAACTCATCATATTTTATCCTTGCTTATCAATTCAACAGTTAACTTATTTCTCGAGGTCAGCCATACTCGCAACTTAGTCAAATCCTATCATTACTATTGGTACAACCTTTTAAGTCATATCACAAACCTATGTCTCATTCTCTTTTTATTTCTAGGAAAATTTTGCGAGAGTTTCCTCGTATTGCTTACCATCTCGAAACCTCGCACGCAGAAATACCAACAAAAGATACCTCACGTGGCCAACATATACATATATATATCATATCATATCACAAACACACACGGGCTCCCAATATCAACAACAACGATTTAAAAATGGTGAACTTACCTCGTGTGTTCTTTTTCAACTCAAACCGCACCCGTTACACTTTCCGTTTACTTTCCCTTTCAATCTTCAACTTTACATTTCAATCGCACCTCAATACCTTACCCGACATATACCTTTCGTACCTTTACTTACCTGCGTGCTTTGTAACTTCCAATATCGTCAGTCGCCTTCTTCTATTAATGTCGTTCTTCTGCTGAAATCAAAGGTTAGTATAAGGAATCTCATTTCCTATGGCTTAGATCTATCGCACGATCTTAGATATGAAAGAAAGGTAACATCCTAAATGTCCTGTAGCTTCCTGTTTATAGATGTGGTGCACAACACACCGATAAAAAAGACTCTACTAGACACGGTCTGTAGACACTCCGAGGATGAACTGCTCTGATACCACTTTTGTCACGACCCAACCCCGTAGGCCGTGACTAGTGCCCGAGCTGGACACTCGTATACACCTGATAACCATAATCGTCCACAACTAGCATGATAAGGAACTTATATAAAAAGGCAAGACGTCGTCTCGAAACTGTCACACACACACACACACACATATATATATATATATATATATATATATATATATATATATATATATATATATATATATATATATATATATATATATATATATATATATATATATATATATATATATCACAAGAACATTGTCTCTCTGAGGAGTTACAACTCCCAACAGATAATATCGTACATAAGCCGGCGAGGCTATCATAACATGTGGGAACGCCCCAACTATATACATACAAGCCGACAAGGCTGTTACTACATACAGTATCCCAAAACATATAAACATACGCAAGCCGACAAGGTTGCCACTAAGTGTCACACCCTTAATCCGATAGGGTGTGATGGGCACCCGACCCTTACCTAGGGCCGAGCGAACCCGCAGACTTTCGTAATACACAAAATCATACTGGGCCCGCAAAACATGTCATAAGTACATAATGAAAATTTTTCGGAAAACATACATGCCTTTCATCTTTTCAAATCAAACAAAATTCGTAGTCACAACAAATCTGTAACATAATGCATAATAATACATCGGCTTACATAGCCGATTACAAAACTGACATATCACACACACGACACTGTCTGCAAAGTCTTTAACTTAACTCCAGATACCATACAAAAGCATTCTGACACCGGCAAGACTCACGGAGGAAATGGAGCTCGCCAATCCGGTAGCCGGGACATCTTCTCGCTAACTCACCTACTCATCGGGTACACGCGCGGCATGAAACGCAGCCCCCGAAGAAAGGGGGTCAGTACGGAATATGTACTGAGTATGCAAAGCCAAAAATACGTAAAAGCAAAATCATAACCGAAGTCAGGAGTACAGAAAGTGAGCATTATAACCCGAATACCAAAGTACTTACATCTGACATACAAATCATACATAAGGGGTTCGGAAGACAAATAGGATAATCAGAATGTCAAAATGCTTCGCTTCCTTTTGAAAAACATTTCTGTCTCGTATATACGGAAAATCAAACATATCATATGAGCTGACATTAACCGAATGCCGAGGAACGTACGGCCCGATCCATAAATAATACGATAGTGCCGAGGAACGTACGGAGTACAGAAAAGTAGTACAATAATCAGTACCTACAAGACTTACCTTAAAAACATAATTCGTGCATATCCATATCATATCTGAATCATCATGTTATCATATATCGTATCAGACTTCGTGTCACATCATACTTCGTGTCACATCATATTTCGGAATACATATCATACTTCAGAATACACACATATAACATATAACGTGTCCCGGCCCTCCAGCGAGGGACTCGGTGAACAGTAATCATCATATCATCATCATATATATACATATAGCGTGTCCCGGCCCTCTAGTGAGGGACTCGGTGTATAGCGTGTCCCGGCCCTCTAGTGAGGGTCTCGGTGTATAGAATCATGTCATCATCATATCATCATATACATAGCGTGTCCCGGCCCTCTAGTGAGGGTCTCGGTGTATAGAATCATCATATCATGTCAGACTTCGGAACCCATGGTTACGTACCAAATTCATATGTATAGAAATCTTAATTTCAAACTCGACAACGCTTAAGTAATCATGCTCGGGGGTTGAAATCATAGCCACATGAAGTTCTTTTAAAAAAAAAATAGGTCGTTGGAATCAAACATAGAAAAGTCGCGGGACCCACGGACGAGCGTCAACCCAATCCGGGCCCGCCCGTGAAATCTAAGGTCATCATATGTTATCGAATCATTATTATAAACTCAAAAGACAAAACCGACCGTACTTGAAATTGGGATAATAGTCACATCAAGTTTTCCTCCGAACGTCACTCGGGAACAGATCAAATAGAATTTTTTTGAAATCATAGTTACGTATAAAAATCATATGCATAATCCAAAAGATAAGTAAAATAGTCATATTGGAAATCGAAACAATAATTACAACATTTTCTTTCAAAAGTTATCGATATTACATAAAAGGGCGTCGCGGGACCCACAGACGGGTGTAGCCCCGAGCTGGGCCCGCCTATGGAAAACAAAGTCATTACTCGTCATGAAATCATTTGCGAAGATATCAAAGCGGTCCGAGCCCTTTCTTGAAAGTTACGGCGTTCGTAGTTTCGGATTCGTTTAGGAACAAAATTCTTTTGGAAACCAACTTTAGAAATTTAGTCATACAAATCAAGACTCGATGGAATAATCGAACGTACTATCAGGATACTCGTAGCAGATTATTCATAGCATAATGCCTATATCCGTATACGTATATCAAAATACTTGTGTCAGAGTACTTATATCAGAATACTTATATCGGAATACTTATATCAGAATACTTATGTGAGGGTACTTGTATCGGAATGCTTATGTCGAAATGCTCATATCAAAATACTTATACCAGATTACTCATATCGGACTATTCATCTTAGAGAGGGCATACGAATCATATCAAACTGGGAACTAAGGAGCAGAATTGCCTCAAAGTACATTCCATAACTTAGTCCGATCGATAAGTCATTTAGAAAAGAAATAAGACGACAATCGTAGTACGTGCCTTTCGGATGTCCTGACGGATTATGTCACAGCAAAACTTTTTGAGACTATTTGAATATGTCAAAATATATCATAGGACTCAATGGAATAGTTGAAACAGCTATCGTTTAGTAGTCGGGACAATGACCAAGAGTTTCCTTTACTTATTGCTCAAAATAAATTAATAGCACAATAGGAGCGGATTCGGAAATAGCGGGCCCACCTCGGGTCAAGTCGAGGTGGCGTACATAATTTACAAACATTAGACTCTATGAAGTCATCTATAAAAGTTTCAGAACGACTCGGTTACTTTTGTGAAAATCATGAATGTTTGAACACTTTTTCAACAAAACATAAGGATTCTAGTTCAATCACATTGAATGAATAGTACACAGAATCAAACTCGGATTTCCATGAACAGAATTGTCCCCGAGGCTCGAATCTCAACCTAGTATACCTAGGGCATGCCAAACGAAGGAAAGGGATAGCTTTACATACCTTTTCCGCTTCTTACGCTACTCCAAATTCAAGTTCCGAATTCCCCAAAAATCTACAATTAGTCACAATTACCAAATATCAATTGCAAGCCTTTAGGAATTCAATCTTAACTCATACTTGTCTACAGAAATTTGGGCAGCATTTCCACTATATATACAACATCCCCGAGAATTTAACTCGGCCAAAATATCAACAACAACAACCACAACAACACCAACAACATCAACAATCGAATTAAGATACATTCTAGCATGAATAGTATTCCTTTCTATATAGTACGACAACTTCCAATCTAACTTCGCATTTCCAAACCAACATCAATGTTTTCATATTCATTTACTACTCAAGATCATTCCAATACGATTCGGAAGCATTTCATATCATTCTACAAAATATTTATAAAATATACAAAGATTCCACCAAAACCATAATTCATCCGAAACTTCTAATCTTCGGCATAAATATCCATAACACATTTTCATCTTCCAATTTCATTAACAATAAGCATAATTCGCACCTTAACACTTTCATTTTTCATCATTTCATAAATCCACCATAAAATCACAAAACTTCCTATAACAACTTACCAACCAATCTTTCATGCCAATATGGATTAGCATCCTTCCAAATTCACCAACTAACATAATAATTCACATTTAGAACCCTATTCCCATAATTACATAAAAACTACATTAAAATCACATAATTCCCTATAATCATTTCCAATAATTTTCCATGCCAACTTGAACCAATTTCTTCCATTTCCATCACAAAAGCCATAACCACACAACTAACATACTAAATAAATTAATTCTTGTTCCTCCACCCATTTGGAACCACACGGCCACCACACACAACACACCCACAACACACAATTTCATACCTTTCATTCATTTTCACATACTACAAAATATATAAGCCTTCCATAACATAAGAATGAAAAGAAATTCTTACCTTTCCTTCAATTTCTCCTTGTCTTGAATTTGTGAACTTGCAACCAAGAGTAGCTTTCTTGCTATAATAATTATACCACGTTGAAGAGCATCCTTGAATTGGTAGGAATACATGAAGAAACAAATTTTTGGGATCAAAATGGAAGACCTCAATTTTCCATGGTTATGGCCGTATGACCTTAAGTCTTTGCTCTCAATTTTCTTTTCTTGAAGGTTCTTGGAAATATGATGAATAATATGCTGGCCACCCCATTTTATCACATGGATTTTAATTCCACATGGGCTTTGGGCCATATGCCTTGGCCGGCCACCTCTTGGGCCTTTTGTTCCTTTTTTTTTTTTGAGCCCAACTAGTTATGGGCCATATTTTGTAATTCACGAAACAAATTTTCGAAATTCCAATTTTTCCCTTAGCCTTCCTCGATCTTTCCGCGTTAATATATTTTGTTCATAAACAACATATGTGCTAAACAAAATTAAAAATTATAGCTTGGCTCTTAACTTCCCACAATTATCTTGAATTATCCGAACGTACAAAATGCGGGATATAACACTACGAATGGGAACGTCCCAAAACATAAGTCATATATATACACAACTAAACAGCAACTATGTACAGACCCACACATGTGTCTACATACCTCTAAGAGTATCAACAACAACATAGGACGGGACAGGGCCCCGCCGTACCCCTGAATGAACACATATATACAACGAAAGGATCTATACCCAAAAGGCTAGGCTCCGGGATAATGGAGCACTCCAAGTCAACTGAACAGAAATCCTAAGCTGGCGAATCACCAAAGCAAGAATCTGTACCTGCGGGCATGAAACGCAGCCCCCCGAAGAAAGGGGGTCAGTACGAAATATGTACTGAGTATATAAAGCATGAAATACAGTAAACAGGATTATAACCGAAATAAGAAGTACAGAAAATGAGTACAATAACCAGAATACCAAAATGCTTGCTTTTGAAACACAAATCATGCATGTCAATATCATATATCATATCCGGCCCATTATAGGACTCGGTGAACATGGTCGCCACCCCGTCTTTGGCGCCATAACACAACATACTCCAGAACACAGCATAACAGCATAACTCTGTATCACAGTATAGCTCCGTATCACAGCATAGCTCCGTATCACAGCATAACACCATAACACAGCATAACACCATAATATATATATATACCGTACCCGGCCCTCTAGTGAGGGACTCGGTGAAAGATGTAATAACAGTAAGCACGAGCAGAGTAGTGAGTAACCATATGCATATAAATCATCATTTGAGACTCAATAGATAAGTAAACTAACCAACGCTCGAGTATCAGGATGATAGCCATATTAAGTTCTCTCTAATTATCATTACGAACTATATTAAGGAAAGTATCAGGGGTCATAGTCATGTATCAAACCAATACGAGACAGACTTATGAAAGTTAAGGACGTTATTCATTATAGAATCCCTTAAGAATAGGAACTCTTTATGCATCATTTATTATTCAATTATATAAAAGACTCGAGGGCAATAGCCCGACTACATTAAGAATTTTAATATCAAGAAGTGAATAAGAATCATAAATCATACTCGGAACTTATGAATAGAGTTACCCCGAAGCTCATATCGTATCATACTTACATCTAGGACATGTCAAAAGAAAGAAGGGATAGGCTTTACATACCTTTAGCGTTTACTCGCAACGCAACACGTATACGCTGCCCAACAGTACCTCAACCTATATTAAGACGTCAAGAACTACGATTAAGCTACGGAGAGATTCAAAACGTATTCTAATGTTAGTAACTCCTTTCTAGATAATTAGACGACGTTTCCTTTATATTCAAACCAACCACATTCAACCAAGCCAACATCAATAATCATACGTTCAAGTACCAACCCGAGACTATTCAAACAAGACTCGAGAACACTGACGAAAGCCCACACAATATTTCAAATAGCCCGCATTCACAATATTCGACAACAATCGACATACGACTATTACATATTCAAGTTACTCTTAATGATTCATAGTCGTAACATTTTCATCTAACAACCTTACAATGGCCCAACCAACAAACCACACAACATTTAATCTTAATTACCATTAATCTTCAAAGCTCAACAAGAACAACAACGACGCATTCTTTTCATTCAAATTCATGAACTATATCAACAACCACACGTTAACAACATTATCCATTTAGATGCAAGAAACTATACTAATTCCATATTAACTTCTACAACAGCCCACAAACAATTACAACTCCAACTTGAACCATTAAATACCTTTATTCTCATCACAAAATCCATAACAATATCAACCAAATACTAAGTAAAATCAATTCACCATTTCCTCCCAAAACAGCCCCTATACGGCTTCAACAACATTCTAACACCAACATACATGATTTCATAGATTCAATTCATATTTACTAAGTTACAACAAGCCCAAATCCTTACTAAACCATGTAGAACATGATCAGCCCTTACCTTAGCAACTTGACTTCTCAACTTTGCTAGAATTTGTGAATTGAAATAATAATTGTTCTTGCTACTCCAATGGCTACTCCACGTTATGGATGACCTTCCAAATGATTGAAAAGCCTTGGAAAAATTATAATTTGAACACAAGAGTTGGAGCTCTCCATGGACAGCCATGGCCGAGAGCTCCTCTCTCTAGAATTTCATCATTTTTTTGGATGAAAAATGAATGCTTAGTCATCTTCTTGGTTTATAAATGCCCTCCATAGTGGTGACACATGTCCAACCCTTGACATGTGTCCCATTATCCTCCATGAACCAATCACATTCGGCCATATGTTGTGGGGCCCACTTAGTGGTCTAATTAGGCTAATTAATCATAATTAATCACTAATCCCCACTTAATAATTTAATCATGGTTAATTAATCCCTAATCTCCATTAATATTTCTACACTAATGGAAATTGCAAACAAGTCGTGCCATATTAATATCGGGGATTAAAAGTCCTTGTCTCATATCTAAAAATAATCTTGTCCTTAGACTCATGCCGATTAGCTTACGAATAATCCGTCGTATAAAAATACGGGATATAACAGCTAGCTAATTGGTGGAGCTCACGAGCTAACTCTCTTTTCTCTGGTTGAACATCACATAAACTTCCCATAGATATACGGCTAAGAGCATCAGCCACAACGTTTGCTTTCCCGGGATGATATAAGATGTTAGCATCATAATCTTTCAACAACTCTAACCATCGCCTCTGCTGCAAATTCAATTCCTTCTGCTTGAAAATATACTAGAGGCTCTTATGATCTGTATAAATATTAACATGGATGCCATACAAATAATGTCTCCACATCTTCAACACATGAATCACCGCGTGACTAACTCAAGATCATGAGTTGGATAATTCTTCTCATGTTTGCACAACTGCCTTGAGGCATAGGAAATCACCTTACCATGATGCATCAATGCACACCCTAATCTAATGCCCGAAGCACCACGGTAGATAACATAGACTTCTAGTCCTTTCCGGAAGTGTCGGACCGGGGCCGAGGTTAACCTATTCTTCAGCTCTTGGAAACCACGTTCACAAGCATTCGTCCTGTCACACCCCAATTTCCGATAGGGCATGATGGGCACCCGACCCTTACTTAGGGTCGAGCGAACTCGCTGACTCTCGTGTTACTCATAATCATACTTGGCCCTTAAACCATGAAATGAGTGCACAATGTAAGCTTTTCAAAAAAAAACATGCTTTTCGTCTGTCTCAAATCGAGGAAAATCTGTAAACATATGAAACTGTAATATAATGCATAATGATACATCGGCTTACAGAGCCGCTTACAAGACTGACATACTATATACGTGACTTTGTCTGCAAAGTCTCTAACATAAACCAAGATACCATAACATAAATACTCTGACTCGGCAGCACTCCGGAAGGAAATGGAGCTCGCCAATCCCGCTGGAACATTTTCTGCTAATATCCTCTACTCATCTGTATACACCTGCATGGCATGAAACGCAGCCCCCGAAGAAAAGGGGTTAGTACGGAATATATACTGAGCATGTAAAGCATGAAATACAGTAAACAGGGTCATACTGAATAAGGAGTACAGAAAATCATAAGACTTGACTCTGAAACATAAACAAATAATCATCTTGTACACATACATGTATAACGTGTCTGTCACGACCCGACCTACGGGCCGCGACGGGTACACGAGGCTGACCACCGAGCACCCCTCATTCTATTGCTCAACCTGTCTTTATTCATTTCTCTTATCGTTTATAATCATAGAAAACGACTTTCGTATAGAACATATTTACTTATATAACGTAGGCCCTTTGGGCTATCAAAATAATACTATACATAGGCTTCCATTTACATAATGACTATGGGACCATACTACCCACACATACGTATCTACGAGCCTCTACTGGAACACTAGACATATGGACGGGACAGGACCCCGCCGTGCCCAAAATACATGTACACAAAATGATGTCTCGAAATAGCACCTCCGGAATAAAGGAGGGCTTCTCGCAACTCGCCGATGGCTACCGTGAATCGGCACCGTCTCCCCGTCTACTGTGGGCATGAACACGGCGTCCAAGAAAAGGACGTCAGTACGAATATTGTACTGAGTATGTAAAGCATGAGCAGTAATGATGGAGAAACATAACGGTAATATATGAAATAACATAAGATGGGAGACATTAACATTCTCTTCATAGTTGTTATACCTCGCATTTTGTACGTCGAGATGACCCGAGACAACGGCGGAAAGTTAAAGACAAGGCTATTTTTTTCGACTTCGTTTTAAGACATAAGTTGCTTATGAATCTCATTGGACGGAAACCTTAAGGAAGCATTTGGGGTTAATTCCATTTTTTTTTTGGAAAGTCTTCTATTTTTGGAGAGTTGAAAAATTCAAAAAAAAAAAAGAGAAAAGAAGAGGAGGTGGCCGGCCACATGACTAGTGGGCCATGGCCACATGTTTAAATTATATATGTGTGTATAAGATGACTAACTTAGTCATCTTTACCACTTTGTTGCCTAGAAATTTCAAGAAGGAGGGAGAAAATTCAAGAATGGCCATTCGGCCATGTTGAAGAAAGAAAAGAAAAAAAAACCGAGAGGGAGAGAGGAAGAGAGCCAAGAGATATTGGTCATGAGAAAATCTTCTCTTCTAGGTTTCCTACTAAGTTGAAGGTCCCCGTTAACATTGTATAGTTGTTGGGACGAGAAAGCCGCTCGTTGTGATGGCTCATCAAAGCTAGCCGAGGGGTGAAGTGGATGAAGAAGGTGAGGGTCAATCTCTATTGTTATATGTTATGCATGATTTACGTATGTTGTAGTGTGTAGAATTGAATGGAAGTCATGAAAGATATATGTATGGAGTGATGTTGTTGTGGCCGTGAATTGTGCCATATGTGGTAGGAAAATGAATTAATGTTATTTTGTATGTTGGTTGTTGTTGTTATGAATTATGTGATGAAGAAATAAATGAAATGCATGGGAATATGATGTTGAAGTTGTAGCCGTGTATGTTGTTGTAGTGGCCGAAAGTGGGCTGATTTTTTGTAGTATTTTGGTTGTTGTCGTTGTGAATCTTGTGATGGAAAATGAAGGTTTGATGATCCAAATTGAAGTTATAATGGTTGTGGGCTGAATTGGAAGTTAATATGATTCCTATGTAGATCTTACATTTATGCTAATGACAATGCTAACAAGTGAATTGTTGATGTAGTTTATGAGTTTAGAAGAAAAGAAATGTGTCGTCGATGTTTACTTGGATTTGGAAGGTTTCGGATTGCCTTGTATGTTGGATGGGCTGATTTGAATATTGTGTGGACTACTTGAAATATTCTTAAATCTTGATGAAATGATCTCGGGTTGGTGTGTGAATATGTGAATGCCGATGTTGACTTGAACGTATGTAGTTTATTGGAATATAAATGGAATGTCGTTGAATTATATAGAAAGGAGTTATTAATGTTAGAATGTGTTTGGAATCGATTATCGATTGTTGTTGTGCTTGTTGGTTTGGTTGTTGTGATTTGGCCGAGTTGAATTCTCGGGGTTGGTGAATATATAGAGTCTTCGCCGAAATTTCCATAGAAGAAGTGACGGCTTGGAATTGGGTTCTTTAATGCCGATGGCTAATGTTGGATGTCCAATGACATTTTTGTAGATTGAGAAAAGCCAAGACGAAAGCGTGGATTAGCTTGAGGGCGACTGCTGTACGTAAAGCTCACCTTTCTTTGGCATGTCTTAGTATGAATAGGCTATGATATGCTCCCCGAGGTAACTCTACCCTGCGCGATCCGAGCATGTCCGTGAATCTTATTTGTTTCTTGACATCCGTATGCATAATGTAGTCAAATTATGGTTTCTATGCCTTTGTATGATTGAATGAGAACGTGCTTAAAGTTAATATGTTCATAAAAAGAGTCGTAAACTACGAACGTCCGTATCTTTACATATGGGCTCGGATCGGCTCCGAAACGCTCGTGGGAGGTCCCCTAATGTATAACATCCCCGACATTCATAGGCGGGCCGTGTCGGATTGGTACTTGCC